>NW_010336533.1:11693-43516 GCF_000700745.2 Antrostomus carolinensis
AGAAGAGACATAAATACTCAAAACTCGACAGCTGAGGGAGCATCAAACTTTTTTTCTTGAAGAAAAGATCACCTTCCTCTCCCCCTTTAAATATCCATTTTAGCTTGGGTGGTTGGCATTCATACAATCTTAATTTCTTATGCAGCCTCCTAAAGTAGTAAACTTCCTCATGGATTATGGTTAACATTAGAGCCACCAACAAACTCGATATTCATTATAGGTTACTCCAGTGGCATTCTTTTCAATACACCATGAATAGAATTCCAAAGATTTATTTAAGCTAAAAAGTTTTTTCTACAGGAACTAGGTTAAAGAAGCAGGACATAATTTAGAAGAATTCAGACATATTATGCTGAATGTCCAAAGTCAATATCTAACTTACTGAATTTTAAAAACAGACAAAAAGGGGAATATCTTCATTTGTGATACATTTTTCAAACATGTTATAGAACATAGTTCAGTAACTGTGTTAAAATGGTATCTCTCTTTTTCAGACAAGAGCAGGTAAGTGTTCTGTATCAGAACATTCACATAGCGGAACCAAGATTAATCCAGCCGTATGAACATGTCATTAAGAACTTCATCCGAGAGATCAAACTTCAAAGCACAGAGATGGAAACTTTGGCCATCGCAGTAAAGAGGTATAGTGAGTTGTGTTTCTAGTTCAGTTATGCAGTTGCTTCTCTATCACACTTTCTTGGTTTAAATTCCTGGGAGTTAATGCCAAAATATGCCATGCGATGCATTTCCATAAACTTGAGTTCAAAGGCTAGTTTATATGCACATACAGGTGCATAAGCACATGTAGCAGCTTGCAAATGGTTCACTGTTCATATTTTGGATGAGTCCCGGACCAAATTTTTGCAGGCTCTATTCTTATGTTTAATGTTTTAAAACATTTTTACTCCTCTTCCCCAGCTGTAACTTTGAGTTTTAGCATACACGCCCGTTATACTTTCATTTCAGAAACCGTATTTTTGCTTCTTCAGCTTCAAGGGGTGTATTTACCTATTGCAACTACTTGGCATTTGCAATCTCACATCATTACTGCCAAAACCAAGCAGATGAGCGTTCAGGACAGAGATCTTGTATGTGTGGGTGATGCAAGCTGCTGTAGTTATCCTTTTGAAGTCTCTTCATAGGATAACCAGAGGGGCCTTCTATCTCTGTTACTTAATTTTTAAGATGCAGATGTGCTGTACTCAATACTAATCATCAGCTGTCAGCTATTATTTAAAATCTAATTTGCCCATATCTTCAAATGAATTTGTGATTTTGATTCCCAGACATACCAGTTTCAAGGTCTGGACATTGTTACACTGTTTCCCTGTCTGCCTGTCTGTCTAATTTGTTTCAGCTGAGGTAGGCAGATGTGTTTCACAAAACTTTTCTGTCAAGTCAAAGGGCAGTTCCTAAGGGAGTATTTACTTTTAAATTTTAGAGCTCAGGAGAAAGCAGCAGTTCAGCTCAGTGAGCTGGAGGAAGAGATGGAACAGCGGATACAGGCTGCAGAGCACAAAGTTAAAAAGGAAGTGAGTATTTTCTGTTTACAGAATTTCATAATTACCAGGCTCTCAGTGGTCTTAAGCAGGATTGATGGCCAGGTGTGTTTTTGCTCCTGATGGGCTGACTCAAAGCCACCGAAGGCAGGGCCTGGATGAAAAGAAGCTATCCATGAAATTGAAAATGTATTCTCTTAATGCTTTCCCAGAGAAGAGTGTCTGCTCAGATTTAATAAACCAAGAAAAAAAAGTCTTTATCTTCTGTGAGAATATGATGGCTTAAAGGAATTTATTTCTAAGACCAATATTGGAAACAGATTGGAGAAAAAGAACTTTCACCATAAAAGAATGGAACCTAATTCTCCTGGCAGCTGAATTTATGTAGTAATTAATGCTTAGTTAATTTGTTCCTAAATTGTATATCTGCTTGGAGTGGTGATCTTTCTTTCCTTTGTTCTCATCCTGCAACTATATTTTAGAGCGTTAGAGACATAAGAGAGGGTAATTGTGATGACAGTGTGTGAGGGCCTGGACCTCCCGAAGTTGATAGGAAATTCTTTTTCAATGTCCTCAAGTTTTACCCATTGTTTAGACCAGTCTTGATGGAAAAGGACAAGAATCCTGTTCCCCTTACCCATTGAAAGATATATTAAAGCCACATGTGGCTGTGTAATTCTAAGCAGAAAGCAGTACAGTAAAACCACCCTACCTGTATTGCCTGATTCATGTTGACCTGTTACTAAATTTGCATAAGATAAACCTAACTTTATAATGTGCATAACAGCTTGTGAAAGAGTTCTAATATGAACATAAGAAATTCATTAATTAAAACATATACTATGGACATTATTATTACTTTGTAGAACACATACTGAATGTCTTGTTATTTGGTATGGGTTCTTTCATCAAAGCATTTGTAGAATCAGAAACAACAAAATGCAGTCTGCCAACTTGCTGATTTTAAATAGTTCGTGGTAATTGATCTGTGAAATGGTATTCTGATAGGTTTGCTTCAAACAGCATCTTTTTCTATATGAGAGGAGACACTCCTACCAAATTATGAAAGTCAGTTGTTTTCCTAGATACATAATATAATGACATAAAAATGTTAAAGATATCGCCCCAGCAAAAAAGCATATCCTAATATGTTTAATTAATGATAATGCAACCTTCATTAAGTTATCATTCTTTATCAGTACAGATAAACTTTCGATTTCCAGGGAGACTAAGCATTTATGATTAGAAAACAGATACATTTGCTCTGGAAAATTTCTGTTCTGCAGAAAGTGGTAAATCATTGAAAAAAGCCCTGAAGACTCTTTTTCACTACTGTAAAAAGATGACTGGGATGTATGTATTCACTCATTCTGAGAACATCCACAGTAATGCGCTAGCATTATGTAAAAACATATCTGCTATGTGTTACCCACATCTAGTCTGTGTTTCTCATTCTAAAAATTGTAGCCAAGTTGGCATGGATTGCGGTTCCACTGTTCACACCCAGCTATAGGTATGAAAGATGGGCTGCAACTTGTTTCTCACAGCGCACTTCTCATTTTCACTCCTAAATGTTCTTTTTAGCTCATACCTCCACATGCTCCACCTACTAGAACGCCCTGAGAGTAAATGTAAGGTATTTACTTTGTGGGATTGTACTAAGTCATTAATCTTAATGCCTGCACTCAAGGCTATTGTTTGTCAGAGTGATCTCACCCATGCCACCATGACACCTGCTTCTGCATGACAGTATCTACAGGTTGAGCCTATCCTATATTTTGTTTCTTCAAGGGAAGCAAATAGTTACCAAACAATAATTAGGCATATATAGGTGCCAGCAGTAAGAATAGTCCATCTTAAGCTGATTACTTTGATTATCACTTTAACACACATGTTATCATTTTAACACACGGATGTTGGTATCAACTACAGGAAAACACTGAATTCTGAGCAAAGTCCATGTCTGTCTTTTCTGTGTGAAAACTCAACCTGTCTCATTGGCACTGTGTGTCACTGCTGCATTCTAGTTTCTTGTGTTGTGAAACTGTACACTGAAGTCCATGGAGAGTGACTGGAGTGAGTTAAAACGTGCTCATCTATAGCATAAAAAACGTACCATTCTTCTCATTGTGCTTGGTGTATTTCCATTCAAAATCTTTCTGTTTTGATTAAGGTAAAGCACTGTGTACTTGGTTTACTAGTCAGATCAATACCGTATGAAACTAAAGATGCTGTCAGCAGTGTACCTTTAACTGAACACGAGCCTGTAATATTCCAACACTTGCAAGCATAAAAATTTAAAAGAAAATCAGAAGTAAATAAGTAACTGATGGTGGCACAGTAATGTTGTTACTATCATATTTTATGCTGAGCCATAGAAGGCTGGTTTGAAAAAAAGAATGTAATGCCCTGATTTGTGTGTGGGTGTGTATGTATACATCTATATATGCAGTGCACACCTTAATTTATGTACAAGTAAAATTTGTACAATTTTGAAAACTTTCCGCTTTTTTTAAGACATCGAGAATGTTAAGCACAGGAGGCTATGACATGAATAACAAACACTAAATTGACCCATATCTTTGCTTCCACCTTACCATTTTATTTCTATGAATATTTTATAAGTGGACTGCAATTATAGAATCAATATCTGTGGATCTTAAGGAAGTGACAGGTTAACATAGTGGAAAGAAAAAATTACACGTTAGTCTAAGTGGAAGGTGTGTGGTTTCCAAACTGATGAATGAATTTTTTTTTTGAGAAACATTTGAAACCCATCTCAACTTCTAATGAGATTAAAAATATTGCAGGAGAAGCGAAAAGCTGAAGAAGCACTAAATGAGCTGAAGCGCCAGTATGATACTGAAGTTGGGGATCTTCAGGTGACAATAAAAAAACTTAAGAAGGTAAGTGAGTTGAAGTCATTGCGAGAGTTTTTAAAGTGTTTTAAGATATGCTGATGTTATGAAGTGCCTTCCTCAAGATAGATAATCATAACTGTAGATTTTTAATTTGATGTGTATTAGTAAATGGCAAATGCAAACATTTTTTTAAGTTGTGTTGTCATTCTGTGCTGTTGAATTCATTCTGTGTAATTTACTGAAATATTTAGGAAAGAGACCAATTGCTAACCAGATTCTGTTGCTGAAAAATTTTCCAGGTCCATCAAGTTTTTAATGCTGCAATTACCTGGTCTTGTATTTGATACACTAGAAATAGCATAATATATTGCCTCTAAGCATTTGTAATTCATAGATTTAGATGAAATTGGCAACCCAAATAGAGTAGTTTATGATATTACAGTAATACAGTACCTTTTAGCAGCTAATGTATTTCTCTCAAGAGTTAATGATAGAGGTGGTAATTTCTGTAAATTTAAACACAAATTACTAGTGGAGCTAGTTATTACTAATCTGAACCTAACTCCAACTTGAATTTTTCATGTGATACCTAAGTGTAAGATAAACTGAAATCTCAGTTAAATTTTACCAGAATTATAGTGACCAGTGAGGATGTATTTTTGTTTCTTCTTATGGAATTGCACTTAGAAGGTCATTGATAGAAATGGAAATGCATCAGAATAAAAGTGAGAGCTTGTAGTACAAATACTATACAGGTGAAGCAGTATATAATTTTTTATTTAATGATAGTGGGAATTCACCTGTTTGTATCTTCTCAGTAGCTGGCTTCTTTGTCACTAGTTAAGCATATTCAACATGTACAGAGTGAAAAATGCTCATTAAACATTTTTTAAGTATTGATTTAAAAAATCCTACAGAAACCCAAACATTTCTGGAGTAATGCAGCCTAATCACGTGGTTGGGAAAACTATGGGTTTTAAAAACTTTCATAGTGGTAACATGGACACATGTTTTACGGGCTATTTAATATGATTTCCATTATGTTTTATGTACTTTAAACAGAACAATCAGTAACATAGATTAATTATATGATTTTTTTATTCTTCTAGCTGGAGGAGCAATCAAAAAATGTAAATCACAGGGAAGATGTGGTTGAATTGAAAAAAAGAATACATGATATGTTGCTGGTAAGATGATTAGTATTAATATATTAATTTAGCCTCAGTTTTATACTTGTTGCAATACAGGTTGTTTGGGGTTTTTTACAATTAGTACGGTAAGCTAAGAAATAAACTTTTAGAGTTGTTGATAGGTATTTGAGGATGCTTAACTTGGGGGGAAAACCAAACTATTCTGTATAAATGCTTACACATTCTAGGTATAACATATAGAAATGGCTTGGGATGATATCGCCCCCTTTTTATGTAACTGAAACAGGAAAATAAAAATGCAATGGTTCTTGCATGCTAATTTACTTACTTCTTTGTTGGTTTGGAGTTCTTTCATTTTATTTCCCCCTCTGTGCTCAGATTTTCTAGTGCTTCATTTTTTATTTAATTTTGATGGTTTTTATTTTGCTGTTTCAATATGTCAACATTTTATGTGGGTGGCTGTGACAGCTAACATCTAATATCTTTCTGTTTTTAAGGAAAATCAGAAACTTAAGAAAGATCTTTTAGAAGCACAGACAAATATAGCTTTTCTACAGAGTGAATTAGATAGCTTGAAAAGCGAGTATGCAGATCAGACTTTGAACACTGAGAGGTAAGGTACTTCTACCTAATAATATTTTCACCAGGGGAAAAAAATCTGTTGTCTGATGTAGTTATTATGTATGCAGTTAGTAACTGTTATTTTCTAAATTTGCCATAAATGACAGCTACACATTTGACATAATGCAAAGTATACCATGACTGCTGTTCAGTTCTCTTGTCTGGTTTCTGGAAGAGCAAGTTCTGGACATCATGTGAACTTGCATAATCTTACAAGGAAGCCCATTGATTTTACTGGAACTTCAGTTAGAAGTAAAAGTTACAGCATCAGGCAATTTTTTTCCTCCATGACTTTCACTCAGATTAATATCTGTATGAATATTAGGAAGAATAGTTTTAGAAGCCTCCCACATCAGTCAATCTTAACCAGTTTTTTCTAAAGTTAATGAAAGCTGCTTCTAGATACTTACTTAAAGGAGCATAAATGACAGTTTCATTATGTGGTTATTTTCAGATAACACAAATGATACTTCAAGGGGAAAGGAGGCAGCCCATATGGGTATTTTGTTGATCTTCTATTCAGTCTTGAGATGTAATGGCAGAGATCATTGAAGTTACCAAGTGATTTTACTTTGCATAAAACTTCTTTTAACATATTTCAACAGAAATGTAAATGTATTTTTAAACAATATGTTTTCCCCACTATATATTTATCAGCTATTCTAATATTTTTTTTTTTGCAGAGACCTAGAAATGATCCGAGAGTATACTGAAGACAGAGATAATCTGGAAAGACAAATTGAAATACTTCAGTAAGTTCTTAGTAATTGAGGCTTTTCTTAAGAAACTTTGTCCCAACATGTTTGGGGGTAAATGTTTTTGTATGCAAAAGATTGGGATGAGATTTGTGTAAAAATACTGAGATGGCCTCAATTCTCATAGAAGGTACTCTGCTAATCTTATTATTATATCATTGTAAGTTTTTTTTCCTGTGTACTCGAGTCAGATGCTCATGTGACAACAGTCATTGGTGTGGCATCTAAGTTTTGATATTTTTGTTTGATCTGCTCCTTTTCCCAAATAAAAAAATGCATGTCAGGTCCTGTTTCTTCAAAACTTTAATTTCAGAATGCTGGATCAGTTCGGAATGGCATTAGTTGCTTTACTGATTCTTATTTTTAGCTTAATGTAACTGTGCACCAGGGGATTTCTATATATACAAGGTTTTGGCAGCCTATCCATGCCCTGTTAATGCCTTTTAAAACTCTATTTTTCCCTCAGTGCTTGTTATGTGGAGACTTGGAGAGTCATCCTATGCCATGTATTTTTAAGCAGAGCTCTCCAATGACTTAGGCAACTTGAAGGTTATTAAATATTTATCCAGCAGATGTGGCAACTTCTTGAATTTGGTATTTGATAATGTGTGGTTACTGAGCCACACATCATTGTGTTGTTTTTTGGTTTGTTTTTTTTTTTTTTTAGCCTCACTGACTTTCATTTCTTTATGATATGGTGAATCAGATTTGAGTCTATCCATGCCATTATAAACATTATTACGTGGCTCCTTTTTTTGTTGACTTCACTTGTCCAGTAACTTCCTATCCTGTTGTTATCTGGAAGGTACTAAGTGTGTGCAGCATTATACAAGGGGTGCACAGATTTTTGCTTTCAGGGAGGATCACAATTAATATTTTCTTTATATCTTTAGTTAATTTTTTTATCCTAAACATACTATTTTTTTCAAGCAATGAAATCACATCTATCCTTAGACTCATCTCAGCAATAAGTAAAGAGTAGTCACTTTCTATTTCAGAAATGGCTGTACCAGTTTACTGCCCCGTAGCTGGTTTTTTGTGGTCAATCCTACAGTCTTTTTTGTCCCCCTTCAGCTGAGCACAGACCATGCCACAGAAGTGAAACAGGGTTTCCTAAGCTGCTGCTGGAGGCTAAACTGCACAGTGCTTTTTTCACATGCAGTCATTTGTTTGAGTAGATGACAACACATTTCTAGTCCCATGTCACTCTTTAGTGTTCGTCTAAAGAAAAATAAAATATTTTTTGATATGTATTCTTTCAGTTTTTGTTTGTGATAAGTTACACAATTTTTTAATGTTTTCTTTACTATACTCCTGCAAGTTTAAATTATGTTTCCTTGTTAGATCAGCTAATAGAAAGCTACATGACAGCAATGATGGTTTAAGGAGTGCACTTGAAAACAGTTTCAGCAAGTACCACAAGTCATTGGTATGTATTTATAATTTTGTTATGCTGTACTAGAAAGTTTAAGAATTAATACACCAGATGCAAATTTGTTGTACTTCAGTGGGTACTCAGAAAATAGAGTTTTATTCAGTGGATTCACTCTGGGAATACACTTGTGTAGTTACATTTTGTTAGATTTTATTGAGTTTTGTGACATAATGAAGTTTTGTGAGAGCATGACTACTTTCTGAGGTGCTTTGGAAAGTAGAGATTTTTTTTTTTTTAATATGCTATGGCCAAATGCATCTGACAGGGTGAATAAAACAGCAGTTTCTCTTGCACTGAAGGGAATGTGTTTGTATTGTCTATATGGGAGTGCACTACCACTGAAAACTCACTTTTTCAGAAACTGCTCTCTTGCAGTAGCAAGGTCTTAACCTAATTTGAACTTTTGTCCAGGCAAGTCACTGGGAAAAAAATAGCAGGGACTGCTGATAATAGGGACCTCAGTCAAACCTTTTGGGCTATCATAACTGTAGGAGAATCTGTTGTAGTAGATGTAAACTGGCATCCTCCAAACCAGAGAAAGGAGGGCTTGAAATTAAAAAAAAAAAAAAAAAAAAATCTACTCTACATCACCATTTTACAGTATTGGGAAACCTGTTAAACTCCAAGACTAGTGATTGGGCAAGCCCTTAGATCATCAGGAAAACAACTACCTGTTTTAGAAGGATGGGACCAGAATAGTGGGCCCACAGAGACAATACTAACCAGGATGGAGGAAAATAAGGGACACTGCCTGTTTCCAGCATACTGTATCAGTGAACCTGAGTGCCTTTTGCTGATAATGGCTACCAGAGGTTCACTGTAGATGCAAGAAGGGATACCATTTGCTTCTGCTGTACCCTGAAACATAAGCAAGGCAAGCAGATTACAGAGAAGATGGAGGGAACTGTTTCAGTGAATAAATGTGTAGAGGGACAGCAGAACATATGAAGTAATGTGTCACATTCTATCTGTTGAGATCTCTCATTCTCTTCACTGTCTCATTTAAGAACCAGGAGGTACCTGTACTGAAACTAGCTCAGCCAGTGACATTTCCTTTTTCACTCTTGTAGTCAACATGCCATTTTTTAAATATTACCTTTCAAAGTTAAGCCTTTCAAAATCTTCAGGTGTAGTCAATGCAGTCATCCTCTTGGAATTCCCATTGCCTTTTATTGTTGAGTGTGGCTACCAAGTTCAATATTAAAGCAGCAGCCTAAATGCTATATGTAATGGGCCTTTTGACATCCAGTCCTAGATAAAACATGAGGCGTTTAATTAAAAATAAGTATTTGAATATATATGAAAATACACAGCAGTAATTTTGATGATGAACCCTTTTTTCATGATAAATCAAGATGGTTACACTGTGTTCATAAAACTTATTATGCATTTGTTTTGTATCTGTCTCAGCGGTTAGCGAACACCTCACCAGGAAGTACCATTTCTAGAAGCAGTCCTAAGCAGTCTCCTCTAAACCCACGGTATGACAGGTAATCCAAGTTTGCTTTTATTAAGTTTAAAGTCTAGGGCATCACACTTGTCTTAGAAGATCAAATACTGTCACGTAACAGAGTAATCCTTTCTGATTCAGTAGGAATGTATGGCTATATCATGTGATTCAAAATACACTGAAGTCAATAGGAACCTTTTCACTGACTTCAGGAAAACTCTTCTCAATGCAAATCATGAACTTATGGAGAGTTCAGACAGGCTCTTTTTTGGTCTTGGACTGTTTTGGTTCTCATTTGATTCTTAATCTCCCCTCCTTGTCTCCAAGAAACTATAAAAATCTACTGAGGGCCTCTGTTAGTTTGCTTATACAGTATTTAGGAAATAAAATATTTTTGATTGTATCTTTAGCCTGTATGTCTGGTTTTCCCATGTAATAATTATTACAAAGGTATGTAGACCTAATTCTTCAAAAGAATAAACATCTCACACTGACATGAAAGACTAGTGAATGTCCTTGGATATTAACGAGGTAAGAGCCACAGAGAACAGTAAGTTTTCTAAATGCAAATATCAATCAGTCAGAGCTACTTTAGTTTTGTACTTACTGGATACAGGCCATTGATCATAGCTTCCTCACTTCATTGCAGAGACTCTCACTGAAGTCACTAGGCACTGGATCCAACCTCAAGTGCTGTAGATCATGCTGTTTTCACACTTTTCTTTTTTGTGAAACAGCTGGAACTGCCAGCAAATATGTGTATCCTTACTCAATTGATAGGATTGTTTTGTCTAATTTTTCTTTCAGTAGTACTTCAAACTCTAGAGGAATCTCTGTCAGAATTCTTAGTAGTCTATGTTTTACATTTTGCCAGAGAGATTAATATCTTTGGTAGGATTAAGTTTGCTTCTGCTTCACACTAATAACGTACCCATTCATTCAGTAGTGTTACTCTTATTCTACTGTATCCCATGTGAGATGTGTTTGCTGGCTGTAAAGTTTTGTTTTTCATAAACTGATTCCGTCTGCTGAATGCACGTAAAACTAATTCCCCTCTGTTGGACCCTCTGCAAATTTTGAGAAGTATCCATTACTGAGTTGCATATTACATTGAGTAATTTTCTGAAGTGATAACTAAAACCTCTCTCAAGGCTTAATGATGTCCTTCTCTGTGAATATTTATTAGTACCTGCCACATGGTGCAATCCTTGCATTCCCATGAAAGTGAGAAATGCAGGCTACTTTAGAAGAAAGTTTATGTGGTAGGAATAAAAATTATTCCTAACAAATTCCTATTCTTAACAAACAGGTGGGACTTAGTAGTATTGAATGACAGAAAGAGATAGGAATGTCCTAAAACCTGTTTATTTTCAGTACTTTGTCTGTCTCCTGATACCAGATCAGCGTTAGGAGATACTGATTTGCATTCTAACATGTTTTAAGCAATTTACATTAGTAGATAGACTTTTAACTTTTTATTTTTTTAGCTGTATCATACATCTTGGTCTAACTTCCATTAAGCACATATGAAATTCCCAGCATTGAGTTCACGCCTCAGTGAGGTTAAAAATTGACTAATAAAGGCACTTATTTCGGGGAATGCCTGGCAAGCTTAACTTTGTTGTAGCATGCACCCTTCATCTGTATTTCAGTGATTTGGTATAGGCTAGTAGGTGCATGAATACAAATAGCATGGATACTGTGGTATTCCACAGAAAGATCACACTCATTCAAGTGATTATTCATTTGCCTGAAAGAACATAAATTAGATGTTGCATGGGACAGTGATGCCTATGTCACCCCTATTTCGCCACTTCTAGGGAGGTATTATGTTCAACTCAGTAACAGCTTCATAATTTAGTGATTCTCCCCAGTGTACTCTTCTGTGGTGTGCCATTGCACTGGGAGCTCCTAGCCCCTCTGGCAGCAAACTGTCTTTAAAAGGATTGGTGCTAACCTTGTCTGTTCTAGCAGTTGAGTGCTTCACATCCATTCCCAATAGGACAGAACCAAACTGGTTCTCTCTTCTCTACTGTGATTTGGAGACCCTTTCTACCTCACTTTAATTTGTGCTTGTCTCTGTCTTGCTGGCAGGAGCAGGATAATAATGGTAGGCATAGTAAACTTTTTAAAATTATTAATTCTTTTAAGATTCACTCTATTAATATGTATATTTTCTTCATTTATATAAATAAAAATCAAAGTGTTTTTTTTCTCTAAGCCATACTGTCATTGCTGCATCCATATTATAATTTTTATATATTACAGCATGCAGAAGGCCAAAAAAAAAGAGAAAATGTCTTTGAAGGAAGGGTGGGGGGAAAGAAAGGAATTTTGTGCAAAACTTTTTGTGTAGCCTACCACACTGTAAGAAGACATTTTCAGTGAGTTCTTCCACCATTACTGATCTCCTGAACTCTGTTATGCCCTTTTCTATATTTATAGCTGTTACTTATTGTGTGCCTCTGTGAACAAATGCATTCATTTAAATTGGATACAGTATTTCAAAGTCATTTTATGTGTCTTGGAATAGGCCAAAATTAGCTGAACCATCAGCTATTATTTTCTGCGTTTGATGTCTTCATAGTACATCTTTTTCTGAATCTTTTTTAAACAATTCTTTTTGCTGTGTATGAATAAATAGGCATTCTTACTGAGACTCAGGAAGTCATCATCAGTAACATAGATTGTATAATTTAATTTGAGCATCCTAAGACATATGATTGAAAACAAAATTATTTAGAAAGGCAAAATAAGCATTGACATACGTCTTGAACTGTCTAGTTAGCATTTCTAAGTATTGACTATTCCAGAATGGCTCAGATTTTGTTTGGAAAAGCAATTGTGGAATAATTTTTTTCCTTCTTCCAACATTTTCTTGTTAGATCATCTCATTCTTCTTGTGTGGATGAAGATTATGATTCTTTAGCCCTTTGTGACCCTATGCAAAGGATAAACTGTGAAGTTGACAGCTTACCTGAGAGCTGCTTTGACAGTGGTTTGTCTACCCTGAGAGATTCAAATGAATATGATTCAGAAGTGGAATACAGGCATCAAAGGAATTTTCAAAGGTCACAGTGTATGCAAGAAAGCTTTGGTGGTGATGCTTCTGATACAGATGTAAGTGCCAGACTTCTCTGAGAAAGACCTTTGGTTGGAGACAAAATTAGTTTCTTGTTTTTAAAATGAAATGAATCTTTGCCCATAGGCCAGTTAAAACTAAGTATTTGGGTTGTATGCATTTGAACAAGATTAGTGGCAATTTTGTGGTGAATGTATAAAAATGTTACTTCTCCTTAAAATAAAATGTTTGTTTTGAAATTTTTTATTTTTGAGGTAATAACTTCATTTTTGATGCACACAGGGTTTTTGAAGTTTGTTAAACAGCGTGCAGACAGGAGACCATTTTCTAACAATTAAAAAATGGATACTATAGAAGTAAAATAGGTTTCTGTTCACTTTCTCTTTACCATCCTGTGGCAGTGAATGAAAAGATCACGTATATGAGAAGAATACTGTTAGTGCGTACATATACTTACACATAAGTCCCAGAGGATTTATAAATGTAGGAAGGTGTTATTATGTCCATTTTGTTGTTAGTAAAATGAAGAGCTTTACTGATGGCTACATAGCAGGACTAGTATCAAGCAGAACAGAACAGGGGTTTTCTTAGAACAGATTGTTTATTGTGCATTTAGTAGAGACAATTTGTCTCTGCAGTTAAAAATGCTATGGACAGTGCTGATTACAGCTGTGCTGTATTTAATTTAGCTTGAGTAGTAATAGTGTAGAAAGTAATGTGTAATAGGGAAGTTCTTGATTTTTGTAAAATAAGTTTGAAATAAAGTATTTGTTTATTGTATTTATTTTTTAAGATGAAATTTTCCATATGGGAATTAGTTTACTCTATCTGGAAACTGTACTGAAAGCATGTATGCCAAATAGAAAACATATTTAAGGACCGAATGTATGCTATAGTAAACAGCAAATGTGAATAAGAACAGAATAATCACATCATTTTGACGAGAATTACACAGCTCTATTTGATCCTTTATTTCTGTTTAAACTGTTAAAACAAATGTTTTAATCAGGCTTAGCTGTGTCTTTCTGAAACAAGCATACTTTTCTCACTGAAGCTAACACAGTAGCTTGTATTTTCAGGTTCCAGAGATCAGGGATGAAGAAGCATACAGTCCTGATAACAGCAGTACAGTATTAGACTGGAAGCCCTCACAACCAGTAAGTCGAAGCAGCTCAATTGTTTCAACAAGGAAATACATATCCGCTCTCAACCCTCAGGTAACTAATTCTTTTTTTGGGGAAAAAAAAGTGTTTGATATAGAGAATATTTTTTATGTGTGTTGAACTAAAGGTTTTCTTTTTATTTTCAGTCAGATGCAACTGAATGTGCTCCAAAATACCCCAGTTCAGAGAAAGCTTACAAGATTGTTCTTGCTGGAGATGCAGCAGTGGGAAAATCCAGTTTCCTTACAAGACTTTGCAAGAATGAATTTCGAGGAAATACCAGTGCAACCCTGGGTATAGATATTGTTCTTCTTAAAATACTAGAGTGAATTTCATTGCTGTTCTGCAGAAGTGGGTGAAAAGATTACCCTCTGTGATTGCCTGCCAGGGATTCCTGCATATGCACATAAACTTTCTTAGCTGTGAGATCTAATTGAGTACTAAAGCTTAGAAGTGCCTAACTGCTGCGTGGAGTAGATAATAGCATCCTGCTCTAATGTAGTTTCTCTTTGCAAAATACAAAGCCTGTTCCTGAACAACACAAAGAACCAAAAAGTGGAGTTTCAGTATAAAGAACTTAGAATGGGTATATGATCCTTTTCACATTTTTCATTGCTTTCTTGTCTTCTCAGCTCTTTCCTCCTTCCTTAATATTTCATCCTATTCTTTGATGTCTCTTTCATACTATTTTTTGTCTCCATTTCTTCAAAGTGTTATTGAAGCTTTGGTCTAAATGCAGCTGGAGGGATTTCTGACTGGCTTGTTGTGTATATTATTATAGCTGTCAGCTAAAAAAATTGTCTTACTGATTCCAAAGACTGAATATTTGTTTTATTGGCTCTGACTCAGGATTTTTGTTCTAATTTATCTTTTTCATTCTTGGCATTTGAAATAAAGTCTGTTTTATAAAACATTTTCTCTTCTTCCCTAAAACTGTCTAGCAAAATAAAGCAGAGAGGGATCTTCCTTGCTGGTCATAATGCCAAATTTGTATCAGTGCTTCTGGGAAAATGTGTGGGTAAAATGTTTCTTTAGATGTTTTTCTAAAGGCAAATGAAATTAATTCAGGGGATTATTGCAGTTCAAGGCTATGTGAGTGAGTGAAATCTAATAAACTATTAGAAGAGATTAATTTTTAAATAACTGTTGTATAGGGCACATAACTTTTCATTTTCTGTGAGTTTTTTAATGTTATTGATATTTTTGATTAGACTATACACATTATTCTTTTCAGGTGTGGATTTTCAGATGAAAAGACTAATTGTTGATGGAGAACCTACTGTGCTACAACTGTGGGACACAGCTGGGCAAGAGAGGTTAGAGATTCTCTGCACTTATGTAATTTCAGTTGTTCTGTTTCTAAAAGGCATTTGCCTTTTTTCATCTAGGTGAAAAAAATTCCACTAAATATTATAAGGTCCTACAGTAAGTGAGTCAGTTTGGCGATATGTAAATGTCTATAGACAGATGTGATTTTGCTCTGCTGACACCCCAAGACAGGTAGAATGTTTATTTGTTAGCTTTGGTGATACCTGAGATAATATTTTTCTCTCTGCAGAGAGAAGTAGTTGAGATTCATCACAGCGTTAATTAATTAAATTCATATGTACATCTCTTGCAATACAAAAAGATAGAGCAGATGTTACATTGTTTCTTCAAGTTTTAGTCTGTTGCTCTCTTTGTCCTTGCAGACCTGTATTTCTAAGCAGGCTTTACATTAGAGATTCCCTTCCCTTCACCCTCCTCTCCTTTCCTTGAAATTCCTGATCCTGATTTGCATTATATTTAGTGTATGAAAACAACTTCCCAAAGACTTTAAAAAGACTTACGGAAAAATTGTACAGATTGCTGAATGTGTATCCAAGGTTCTTCAAATTATTTTGCAGATTTTCCTCAAAATCTTGTGACATCCCTATTTAAGAGACATTATTTCTTTACTGACAGCTTTTGGCATTTATTAATAGGTTAATCTAATGCCTTGGAAGTCCGTTTAATCTGTTTAATTGACCGAGATTTGTATTGGGTTGTATGTGTTTACTTTTGCCTGAATGAGTGATTATGTTAAGTAGGTAGTTAAAGGCCCAATCGTTCTCCTCCCACATAATAAATTTGTGAAGAATATTTTAATATATAATACAAATGCCTGATTGCTGTACTTGGTTGTTAAGTACATTGTGTTATGTTAATGGCAAAGATGATTGTAACTGGTGAATTCATTCCTGGAGCAAGTTTATTGTTTTAATATTTTTTCAAATGTAGCCTGTTCAATTCATGAAGTTATATGTAAGTGAAAAAGCCTTGCCAGCTGATCAAAAGTCCAGTGGAGAGCAGATTATTTGTAATAGATACACTGTAGATTGTTTTGATACAAAATATGTTGATTGCTGTTTAGGTCAGAATCCTGTGGATTCTTACAGAGCAATTGTAGACCAGCATCAGCAGTTTTCAAGAAGTACTTATGAAAGAAGCTATGAGAAAACTCATAATGTGGAGAGAATCTTACTCAGTAGTGCAATACAGCAATGCTGTGTTCTCAACAATGTTAAATGGAATTCTTTTTTGATAATGTGGCCTTATGGAAATTTTTTTTTCTGAAAGATTCCGAAGTATTGCTAAATCATACTTCAGAAGAGCAGATGGTGTCTTACTGCTATATGACGTAACGTGTGAAAAAAGCTTTCTTAATGTGCGAGAATGGGTGGATATGATTGAGGTAAGAACCTTAAGTGTATAGAATTTACAAACTATGTTTCACTGCATTGTTAACCTTATTATTTATAAAATTTGGATATCTGTATATTGGAATTAGCCAGATTGCTCTCTCATAAAAGTAATAGCTACACAGAAGTCCTAAATGTATCCTGACATATTCAGTTAGTGTTAAAACTGATACATCTTTTTGTACAAAAGGCTATGATGTAATCACTTTCTTCTCATTCACTTCCTTTTGAAATGAACATGAGTGCCCATTTCAGGTACCCTCTTGTGAATGGCTCGAGTATTCCTTGGAGTCTCTGCATTTTAAACCAATATGTTAGATTCTGTAAGTTAGCTATAGTTCAAGTGAAATTTTCAGTATTTCTTTCTACTATTGCATCTTGTGTCTTTATTGGAATACAAGTTGACATTTAATGAAAAGGGTTTTTCTCTCATACCAGAAGTGTGCAATAGGAGGGAAAGTGATAAGCAGAATCTTTAATTCATCTTCTGAAATCCATTTCTTTTAATCATAGTAAAGGGTTTGTTCACTTTTCCTATAGTAATTTTGTCATACAGCATTTAGATACAGTAACCATTTCCATTACATTAGTTTAACACATGAAATTCTTCGTTGGGAAGCGGGGCTTATGGGAATGGAAGCACATCTTTGCAGGCTCATGTTTAAGCTAGCTTCTTAATTATTGACCAGCTTATGAAAAGTTCTCATCATGACTTTAATAATTTGTAATTTTTTGTGATAGTGTACAAGACTTTTTTTTTTTTTTGTGGGAAGGAAATCAGTATAATATGATGGTGCTAGTTACTCTTTTGTATTCTGGGTGTTCTAGCACTAAGGAAATAAATTCCTTTTTACAGGATGCAACTCATGAGAATATTCCAATTATGATGGTGGGAAACAAAGCAGATCTCCGTCAAGCTGTTGCAGAACAAGGGCAAAAATGTGTGTCTATAAACTATGGAGAAAAGCTAGCTATGGTAAGGTCCAAGTCTACCTCTAGTATAAAATGGTCTTAAGAACTTTAATCTGGAAACCATGTGAGCAACTAGTAAACAAAAGTAATTTTCTGGTCATTTGTTCAAATCTAGTAATTAGGATTCAAATTAAGTGTTTGCTGAGCTAAATCACATCTCAGTGTCCACTGAGCTTAACTTCGTTATTGAGTGGAAGAGTCTTCTCAGTCTTTATGGTGAAAAAGTGGATGAACTAGGAGACTGAGTTTTTTTGCTGCTGAAGATAAATTGCCAGTACAAATATGAAGCACACTAGTGAGAATATGAGACTTTTTGCCTTGCTTGTGTCTGTCCAGCTTTTGAGTGGAATATTTTAATCTTCAAGAGACTATCTTGTATTGCTGCCATGTCTGCAGAAAGAAAAAAGGAACTCTGCTGTAAGTAGAAAAGTGTACAAGTTTTTTACCTGTATTTATACAGGGGATCAGAGATGTGCATACACTGTATTTTGCAGGAAAAAAATATAGAATCTTTAGTCTTGAGTTGCTGGGTGTTTGCACAATTGATTGATTATACTGGGGCAGATACCATATTTGTTACTTATGGAATGATATTTCTGGTTAAACTAGAATACCAGATGCTGTAGTTGATGAGTAGCTAACAACAACTTGCATTCAGTAACCTGTCCTAGTAACTCTCTTCCTATTTTGCAGTCTTGTGTACAAGAAGATTGAGTTTGGACATTAAGCCTACGATGTGTTTTTTATTCAGTTTGTTAATTCAGAATATACTGAATATAAAAGAGATAGAATTAAAAAGCAATTACTTTTTTTTTCACAGTACTAAAGTGAATATATTGGAGAATGAAAAGTATTAGAAGAAATCCTGTTCATTTAAATGTGTGTTATCTTTCTTTGTCTTATTGAGGAAACCATTTGTAATTGAATGTCCATACTCAGATAGGAACCATTTTAGATTAGTTGGTGTAACATTTTATTTTTGCTCACAGACTTATAATGCGCTATTCTGTGAAACAAGTGCTAAAGATGGATCTAATATTGTGGAAGCAGTTCTTCATCTTGCTCGGTAAGTGGCCATGTTTTATTTTGTAATAAACACATCTGAGTATATTGTATAAAAAGGACATTATATGTGAATACACATATGAAGATGCACATGTACTTTTAAAATTGTACCAACATAAAATTAAAGAAACAAAATTTAAAAAAAGAATAATATGTTAAAACTTTATAGATAAATCATAGAATCGTAGAATGTATTGGGTTGGGAGGGACTGCCAAAGGTCATCTAGTCCAACCTCCCTGCAGTAAGCAGGGACATCTTCACTAGAGCAGGATGCTCAGAGCCCCATCAAGCCTGACCTTAAATATCTCCAGGGGTGGTGCCTACTTCTCTGGGCAACCTGGTCCAGTGATCTACCACCCTCATATTCAAGAACGTTTTCCTAATATCTAACCTAAATCTACCCGTTTCTATTTTAAAACCATTACCCCTGGTCCTGTTGCTACCTGCCCTTGTGAACAATTCTTCCCCAGCCTTTCTGTAGGCCCCTTCAGGTACTGGAAGGCCGCTATAAGGTTCCCCTGGAGCCTTTTTTTCTCTAGGTTGAACAACAAGTCTCTCAGCCTGTCCCCATAGGAGAGGTGCTGCAGCCCTTGGATCATTTTTGTGGCCCTCCTCTAGACACGCTCCAACAGGTACACATCCTTCTTGTGTTGAGGGCTCCAAAGCTGGATGCAGTATTCCAGGTGAGGTCTCACCAGAGCAGAGTAGAGGGGCAAATCACCTCTCTTGATCTGCTGGCCACACTTCTTTTGATGCAGCCCAGGATGCGGTTGGCCTTCTGGGCTGCAGATGCACATGTAAGACAGGATTTATTCTTAGTTTAATCAAGTAACATTTTTGCTTGCAAATGTTATAAAGCTGTCTCAATCATTAATATTTAAATTACAGCTCAGTTGTGGAGCTTACAATTTTAAAACCTGTTTGGTGAATGAATTGCATTTTTTAATGGTACATAGATTTGCTTTCTTAATTATTTCTTAAATTAATTTAAAATGCATATAATAATATATGTAATTGTTTCTTAATTCTTTCACATATATTTTTGCATATTCAGTTTTATCACTGACCATTTTAATCCCATATATTTTCTCTGAAGTCCCTTTCTCTAAATTATTTAAAATATAGAAATTCTGATTATATCCATTTAGCAACCTGGTATTTCTGTGATAATGTGTCAGCCAAACATTACACTTCTACTACCTTTCCAGACTGTTCTTGGTTACAATATATTTTGAAAAATTGGCAGTATGTGATGAATCCTCAGCCTTTGATTTTTCAGTTTAATATGTAAATTACAAACTATATTAATGTGATTTTTGCAGCAGCCTAATGTAATAATAAAACTTTTTGACATTTGGCCAGTATTTGATTATTCATTGTTAAAATACTACTACTTAACATGGCTCCCATATGAAATACTGGCTTTCTAGAGAGGATCATTGCTTCTTCACATGGGACTTTCATGACCACCCATATTTTCAGGAAAATGCATCCCTCGGAGATGCAGCAAGAATATAGGCATTTATTTGTCAGTGTCCCTGTGAAGTTAATTGCTGATTTGTTAAATTACTTGTTTCCAAAAAACCTGTCCATGAATGCAGCAGTGTATTATGAAGTCGGAGAACATACATAGCACAGATATAACATTAACCACAGCTGGAAAATTATCTCTAATGGTTTAAACGTGGTAACTTTTATTTAACTGTTTCAAGGGTGAAAAAATGTTTTGGCAGTTGAAGCCTTTTTTTTCAGAATCTCAAAGAAAAAAAATAAGGTATTTTTCTTCACAAGGCTCATTGATCCTCAAATGGTCTAGACATTACCTAGTACCTTGGGCTGGAATGGTTGGCTGCAATTTCTTGACTCAAGTCTTAGTAATTTGTATTCTTTGACAGACGTATTTTATTTCGAAATAAAAATTTCTAAATGAACATTTCATTATAGCAGATAGTCTTACAAACTTACCTGTTACCACTTTCTGTCACCACTTACCTGCATTCCTTTCTGTCACCCTTATGTTGAATAATACAGTGTTCTGAGAGGAACTTAATGAATTTATTCAATTAATATGAGGACTTGAATTATTTTTTAGAGAGAGATATATAATATATATAAAATTATATATATAAAACTAATGTAAATATATATAAAAGCAAAAAATTTTAGAGCTGGCTTTTGACATTCTAGAGGGTGCATAGTAAGAATACAGATTAATAGAAATATATTGATTTAGTGCATTTTTTGTTTGTTTTGTTGGGTTTTTTACAGTGAAGTGCGAAAACGAAGTGATAAACAAGACGATGCGAGGTCAGTAACCAGCCTGGCTGGGACGCCTGTCAAAAAATCGACACTCACGAAAAACTGTTGCAATGTTTAAGTGATAGATGCTTTTTCTGACCTAAGTAACTTGTATATTTAAAGAAAAAAAAAAGAAGGATTTCAATAATGTATTATTTTTACTGTGGATTTATCAATTTGTATATCTAGAAATTGCACATCATGCTAAAAATCTAGACTCTTAACTTTTCTACTCATTCATATTTATGCACTTGCTTTGCCCCATAAGCTCTGTTTTCACTTTTCTTAAGTAATAAGTCAATGAAGTGAGCTCAGAATCAATGTTACAGTAGTCATTGCGTACAATATTGTAGCATATTTTGACTTCTTTACCTGCTTGTTTCTTTGTGAGTTCAGTATTTCTTAGATACAGAACATGATAAAAACATGTATCACTCATAGGAAAAGAAAAAATGATCGCTTCTGTTAATTTAATATCTTATTGCTCATGTCTGCTTATCTAGTTTTTTGAAGGTTGTAAGTTACATTTTGATGAAACATTTCCCAAGAAAACCCCAAACCATTAAAAAGTTGCGTAGACTAGGTAAACCCTGAGTTCAGCGCATGAAGCGGAATGGTGTCTGTTGGGGGAAGACAGTGGCAAGTGAGTGGGTTTTTGGTGTAATTTCACAAAAGTTGGTGAGTTAGAATTTATTTAATTTTGGGAGCTGGGGTTTGATTCAGAACTGGGAAGTAAATTTTACATCTGATCCTACACAGCTCAGAAGTGAAAGGAACATTTGCCTGGACCATTATCATTCAAGATTCCAGAGAGATACTATAATACCTTTTATCACTAGGATTACTGAGATGAATTAATGATCCGGTACCTGCCAGTTTGTTTAGACTAGATTATTATTAGTATTACAGAGAGATATGGGTTGTAATTTTTCCTTTGTTTTTCAAATGTCTTCCATTCAGACTCTAAATGAGGATTTGTAACAGTACAGAGGAGTCTGTTTTAATGGATATTCTTTATGCATTTTTAAAGTTTTAAACCTGGAGGTGAAAGAATTACTGCATGTGCACAAGCACATGCAAGCATAAACTGTTCATTAAAAGAAGTCCCTGAAATGAAGAGCTTACCTTAATGAGAATTCCTATGCCTGATTTTAGGAAAATTCTGAGAAACTCATCAGTGGGTGGTAGCTTTAGATTTTAGCATCTCTAAAAACTGAGTTATTACTGCTTTTAATAGTTCCCAACGGTCCTATAGTGTAGTAACAATTGTAGGTGTTTCTGCAGTTAACAGTCATGATCCAATTCTTCTCAACTTGCACTAATTTTGATGGGAATGGGATAGGGCCCTTTCAGAGAGAGCAAATTGTTTCAGTCCTTTCTGTGTATATTAATAAAACATCTCCAGTCTGAAACCTAGCTCAGTAAATCAACCTTGGATAAAATTTTATGGACTGATTGGAAACCCATATGCCTAGCAGCTGTTGCTGCATTTTATCAGTCCTGTATTTGAACACTGTATAGCCTGTGCTGTGTTATCAGTTTTATAAAATGTGGAGTTCTCAGAAGCAGGATGGTTCAATGTTTTTAAAAAATTACAGTTTTAAAGTAGGAAGAGCAGTGTTTTTAGGCATCCTTTCAAACCTCTAGATCAGAGCAGCTACTGATCAGGTAATTATCTGAAAGCTTGTTCTTTAGAAGACAGAGAAATCCAGTGCCAGAGGGAATCAGACATTTCATTTCACTCTATTGTATTTCAGCCCTAGAAGAGAAAACATGTTTGGTGACCTCTTTGAAGTACTAAGGGAATCTTCACACACTACCTTATTCCATGCAGGAGACTTTAGGGTTGTAGCGTCTTCCCATGCAGCGGTATAAGAGGCCTCACTGTAGTCCTGAGACTTACCTGGAGCAGGTGGCAGAGAATGAAGGACATGCAGGTGTACCAGGATATGCCTGTTCACATATGTATTGTTTACTATTAGCTCTATTATTTAAACAAGAAAATTGCAGCTGTAATTAGCTTCTCTAAGGAGAAAACTATGCTTAACTGAGCACATTGATGAGGGCCTCTTCTGTGTTCTTTGTGTGTAAAAACTCCTCTCTCTCCAAGGGAGTGAAATGGAAGTAGAATTGATATGGATTGTACTTGTTCTTCCTGCAGCAGTCGGGACGAGAGAGGGAGATGATCCAGTGCTTGGTTTCTGAAGTGTAAGCTTAGAACCTGTAGGTGTTTGCCTTTTCTCAGGATGGGAATGTCATGATTATAAGCTGTTACTTTACATTCCAAAATATTGCTCCTTCAGTGTTACTAACTTCTGTTAACCTGTAGGGCTTAGACTGAGACTTAGTATTCTGTGTGTGTTTCCTAAACCATCAGTTTTTGACCAGCTCTGTGGTCTTGGCCTGTAGCAAATGAGGTGAAATATGTTTACCTAAACCTTGTTGACACACCTTCACGAGCAAAACGTTTGACTGGATACAGAGAATCACATAAAATTGTTTGCAAGAAGGATTTCTGGAAGTGGGTTTATCCAACCTCCAAGAAAAGGTGGACTGTTTCCAGCCCTAGATCAGGTTGGCTGTGGGTTTGGCTAGTCAGCCTGTGAAAAACCCCAAAGACAAAGTTACCACTGCCGTTCTGGGCAACCTGTTCTTGTGTTTGCACTTGAATTTGCTCTCCAAGTCCAACCTTAGTTTCCCAATTGGCTGCAAATTTGTAGCTATTCCTCCTCATTGTATCATCTAGCAGATGATAGAGTTTGGCTGCAGTCTTGGTAACTCCCCTTTCAGTACCTGTAGGCTAATAGATACCCCTTGACCTTCTCTTCATCAGTATAACAGCATGATGAGGTACCTCTTGCAAATGTGGATTCCACATGCCGGAGGTATCAGTGTGCATGCATGTCCAGTAATTGCTTTCATATCTAAGATTCTTTTCATACAGAGAGTGCCATGTGAATGTCCGTGCTGCAGAGAGCTTGGTTGAAGGGTGTGAGTTCAGGGACCTGCCTTCACACTTGTTTTTTTCTGTCTTCAGGATTGGGCCATTGATATTTTGTGTACTTTTAAAAAAAATTATTTTAATGACCAAAATCTCTCTTGTGTTATTTGACCAAATTACATAAACTTAATCACTTTTTTTTAAGCTCTGTAATTTTTATGTGACATGTAAAGCAACTTTAATTTGAAACAGTGTTGTTTTTTAAATAAGATTCAGGGTCGGAAACTGTTAACAAAGTTTTATGTTTGAGTAGTTTTACGGTCAATGTATAAATTACTAAAAAAGCACTACTAAATGGGGATATAGCTATAGCTCAGTTGGAGCTAGTTTTAGAAAGCCTGTGATGATCAGGTCCATCAAGTCTGAATATTCACATAAGACCATGTAGAATTCATGTTATGGCAAAAACTTGGAAAAAAATAATTTAAATTTAGATATTAAAGAATGTATTTATACATGGAAATAATAAATATATAAAGTTTTCTGTTGTTTTGGTGAACATGAGCTTTGTGCTCTGACATGGTTGCACTATTATGCTTTGAATTTTTTTATGGTTTTGTTTAGTACATAAGAACTATTCATTTAATCGCACAAGGTTATTGTTTTACTTAGTGGATGTGTGCCCTTAATACATGTATTTATTTGAAAAGGAAAGGCCTTTCATGCTTTTCCTCATAATCTGTAAATAAATTATTTTTATTCAGTAGACATAGAAGTATTATTTTATTCTGTATTGTTTTTTGACCCTTTTTAATTGTGATGTAGTACACATTTCTGAAGCAATAATTTCTGTGAGGCATTCTGAAAATGTTTTGATTGCGTAGTTCTGGTAACCACTTTGTGCCTGTTTAGCATACATTAGTGGCTTAATAAAACAAGCTGCAGCCTCTTTTGATTGTTCTTAGGAGTACTGTTATGGCCTAACATGGCTTAAGTATTTTACTATGTAACCATTTTTATATTGACTACAAAATCCTCTGTTATTTTAGGAAAAATACATTTTGGTTTTAAATCTATCTAGCCTGTTAAAATGTATTCCAAGGAAAATATCTACACGCCGCTCCTGAAAGGAGCATCATGTAGATGTGCACCCATGCAGATCCCAAATTAAGCTAATAGGTTCTGTGCTAGTGCAGGCAATCTGGCCACGTATAGATCCTTTTGAAGAGGTTTTCTTTTTCCCCAATCCACTGCTGTACAACAATGCTAGGTAACTTTTTAGGTGAAAAAGGTTTCCGTGGAAGATCCCTAATTAGTAAATCAAAGGGAGATATTTATTCATATAGTAAAGGCACTTTATTATATTACAAAGAAACCTATTTCCAAGGTGTTTCTAACTGTATAAGGTAATTTTAAGAATAGACCAATATCTTATATGCAATTCAAATGCCCTTTACCACTGCCCCTGACAGATTTGATATAGCATGTAATGTCAGCCCTCTGACCCTTAAGAGGACACTTGCATATTGAAGAAGCTTTTTACAGCACCAGTTATTTTAGTGTTTCTCTCCCACTGTATTGCTGTCGGGCCTAATCCTTTCTTATTGGTGTCCTTAGGACTGGTAACATCTTTTTTTTTTTTTTTTTTTTCCATATATCTTGTTTTATGACAATACATTTTGTATGGTAAAAGAAAATTTGACTCAGATATGTGGAATGTAGTTTCAAATGTGTTAGTTTCTAAAAATAAGTCCTTCTCTTACAATTTCTGCTCTTTGACTTATGTCTATAGATAGCTGAGTTTATAGGAAATTAGTCATTAGGTGGCTAAGTAACAAATAAACCCAAACTGTGAAGGTTTCCCAGTGAATATAAAGTGAAGTATTTAAAAAAGAAGTGTATTTTCATACTAGTATTAGGAAGAAATTCAATGCCAATTGCATGTGCCAATTTTTAATAGAAATCTGTATAATATATAAATAAGGCTCTAAATTGTGAAAACTTTTGAAACTTTATACTGTTTACAAGTAAAACTGTGGTGTCATGCAGTTTGTTCCTCCTCAAAACTACAGATCACTGTATTCACTCTAATTTTGTACACATAAATGTTTAAAAGAATGTGTTACAAATTGCTGTATAATAAAATATGCTTCAGTAGCCATTTTTCTTCAGTGTATTTTCTTTTTGTCAGTGGTCATGAGCAGCAGCTTGGCATAGCATCTGCGACCTGTCAGCATAATGTCATTAGGGTTCACCAGTTTCTGTGGCCAACAGCATACAACAGTGATGCAAACTACTGGTATCTCTGGCTGCCTCCAACTTGTTAGCCTCAATGAACAGTCATCAGTTTACATCTGTGCTGATTTTAAGCCACAGCTGGCAGCCAAGACCATGGGGTTGTTCACCCACTGCCCCCTCCAGGGAGATGAGGGAGAGAATACATAACAAAGGGAGGTGGAAATGGGGACAGGGAGGGCTCAGTCACCAATTATGGTCACAGGCAAAACACACTTGTCTTGGGGAAGAAAAATTCAATTTAATTTGTTACCAATCAATCACAGTAGGATAATGAGACATAATAACCTCATATTAAAACAGCTTCCCCCACCCCTCAATTCTTCTCTGACACAAATTCCTTTGCTCCTGACTTTTCTACCTCCTCCCTGGCAGTGGCACAGCAAGGATGAGGAAAGGGGTTGCAGTCAGTTCATCTGTCGCGCCTTTTTCCTCATACTCTCACCCACTCCAGTGTGAGGTCCCTCCTTCGGGCTAAGAGAGTTCAGGAACAAAGTATTCCGACATAGGCTTCCCATGGAGTCACAGACTTGAGTGCAGCCCCCTGCTGCCGCATGGGGACCTGCACGGGCTGGAGATGGGTCTTCACTCCAATGCACCTCCTCCCCCTGCTCTGGCATGAGCATCTCTGGGGTCTTCTGCTCTGTTATGAGTCACAGCTGCCTTTGGCGACAGCCTTCCACTCTGGCGTGAGGTTCTCCATGGGCTACATGTGGGTATCTGATCTGCCTTTAACCTCCATAGGCTGCAGGGGAATCTCTGCTCACTTCCTCCCCCTCTTTCCTTGCTGACCTGGGTGTCTGTGGTTGTCTCTCTCACATCACCCCTCCTTTCTGCTCAGGTTGTTGTCTTCTTTCTTTGTTGTTGACATTCCTGATTGCTCTTCCTTTCCAAAACAGTTCTCCTCTCCATTTTTAGGATTTAGGCATTTCCACATTGCTGACTGGCTCAGCCTGGGCTGTAGACAGGCGCATCTTGGAGCCAGGGTTGCTTCTCAAAGCTTTTCACAGGAGCCATCGCTGTAGCTCCTTCCCCTGCTACCAAAACCCACGCCCTCACACAAACCAAACACAACATCTGAGCTGAGAGATGTCACTCACTGTGAGTCCTAAGTAAGTCTTGAAATTATCCTGCTGTATCTGTTTACTCAGACACTCTGTCTCTAGCTATTAATATATGATAAGAAAGAAAGGCAAGAAAGAAAAGACAAAAAATAAACAAAAAGTAGTAAGCCCATTGCAGTTATGCTCTATACAGGGGTTTAGACCTCAAATAGAAAGTATGTCGAAGAAAAAACTGCCTCAAACCCCAAATTAAAATTAAAGTCAGCTTCAGATAAAATTGGCAACTTTAAATACTATCATAGAATCACAGAATCATTTAGTTTGGAAAAGACCCTTAAAGTCATTGAGTCCAAGCAGTTAACCTGATACTACCAAGTCCACCACTAGACCAAGTCCCTAAGCACCACATCTACACATCTGGTTTAAATACCTCCAGGGACGGTTACCCTACCACTTTCCTGGGCAGCCTGTTCCAATGCTTGACAAGCTTTTTGTGCTCCCTGGCTCCAACTGAATTTCCATGAGGAAAAAATTTAAAGTGTTTGCACCAGAATTAAAGAGTAATGGAAACACATAAGATATAGTAAATCAGAAAAAAAGGCCAAGGCTACTATATTTAGATCAGAATACTTACTGCCTCATGACTTTTTTTTTTTTTTTTTTTTTTCCTGAAAGTAACTTTCTTCTGTAGTCTGTATCCATTCCTGTAGAGTGTTTCTTTTTATAGTTCTTAGGAAATTGTTCTGTTCATGTCAGAAATATGTCTTTACAGAGGTAACTGTTAACTGGAGTTGTCAGAGAAAATCTTTAGGCATTTGACAGTACATTTATGAGAAAAGTTCCCTTTATCAGCTAAGTCAAAATGCCTGAGATTTGGATTGATTCCACTGAACAAACTCACTTAACCTCTATATACCAGATAGATGCACATTGTATGACAAAATAATGGGGCAAATTGACTGTGTGAAAGATGTCAAGCTAAAACCTGGCCTGGGAAAGCAGACAGTGCTGTATTTAAAACTATGTGTGTAAGTGATGCAAATAAAAATAGAAGTTATAAATTCACCGAAATGTTTTAGATAAAGCTAATCTAAACTCCAAACTGTGAATTGTAGTAACAGTTTGTTAAGTAGTTGGTATTTTCTAAAATATTTCTACTAGTCATTATTTTACCCAAAACAGAAGACATTGTTCTGACACTATCAATCAGAGCTGTAATAGTAAACTTGCCTGTAATGAGAGCTGTGGGCCACAAGCATCCTAACTGAACCATACACAACCCTTGCCAGCTGTGTAACTCTTCCCATTCTTAACCATTATCCTTGGTCAAGCTGGTGGAAATCTGAACAAAGCTGTATAGGTGAAATAAATTCTGCTGGAAGAGATTTTAGCAAATACATGAAAATACATATACTATTTCCACATTTATTTTCAAGTCAACTGAGGTAACCAAATGTGAGTGATAGTGTAAGGCTAAGCAGTGACTAGTAACCCCTTTTTGCACAGCAATATTCTGATTGTGTCCTGGTTTTGCTAGGATAGAGTTAATTTTCTTCTTAGTAGCTAGAATAGCTGTGTTTTAGTTTCAGTGTAGAACTTATTATGAGAAGAACGTTGATAAAAGTGCTGATGTTACTCATTGCTGCTGGAGCTCAAGGCCACCGTGTTTGGCTGGTTCACAGCTGCATTAGGACTGGGAGGGAGAAGCGCAGTGAATAGCAAACCCCCAACTGGCATTTGGATGTGCCAATGAGATATTCCATATCACATCCCGTCATGTCAGTGTGTTAACCTGGGCTGGCCAGAAGATGGGGGGATTCTCTTGGGGATCACTCGGGCTCTCACTCTTCCGGAGTTTCGGTTTTGGGACTGTCTCTGCTCCAGGATCGCTGGCTGGGACAGGCCGGGCATTGGTCCCGCAGGTGGTGAACAACTGCATTGTGTATCACTCATTTGTACATTCTGTTATTACTGTTGTTATCAATATCATTTTATTTTAATTAGTAAATAGTTTTTATCTCAACCCGTGAGTCTCCTTGCCCTTTTCTTCCTAATTCTCTTCTCTGCTCCCTGGATTGGGAGAGAAGAGGGTGAGAGAGCAAGATGTGTTTGGCTGCAAATCAAAAGGGTAAAACCACCACATTCTGGAAAATCAGGTTTAGAGAGGTATATGTGTATATATGCCTATATATACATACACATTAGAGTGTATAATCTCTTGTTTTTCTTTTGTAGACACACATGCATGTATATATGTATGTGAAACAATTACTACTGTCTTTCCCTTAGAAAATTAAAATCCTAAATGAGAGGAGTTTTCCCATAGTGGTTTTCATAAAAGAGAACAGCTAACATAAATGTTCTTGTAATCTTTTCCTCTTAGGGTAAGTCTGCTCGGCATCCAAGGTTGTATCTTGCTAAGTACATACTGACAACTACTTCTGCTTTTGAAACACATAGTATTTTTAGTGTTTTATTGCAAAGTACTTTGGGCTGCCTTGTACATAGAATCACAGAATCATTTGGGAAAGACCCTTAAGAACATCGAGTCCAACTGTTAACCTAAAACTGACAAGACCATCACTAAACCATGTCCCTAAGCACCATATCTACATGGCTTTTAAATACCCTCAGGGGTGGTGACTTAACTGCCTCCTTGGTCAAAGGTGCTATAAAATTTTTGCATTTATTCTGTAATTACTTGGAAATGTGCATCAACATCTGAATATAGAAGTGCCTCAGAATGATCTTCTTTCAAAGATGTACATTAATTATTTAGGTTGCAAGGTGGTCCCAACAAATAAATAGTGTCTTTCCTAAAGACTTCATAGACCATTTGAGCACTACGGTTCTCACAGAATAGCTGTGCTTTTTGAAGAGGAACGTGAATAATTGGAGCAGTGAAGTACTGTGACGGGCACAAAATCAAATATGTCCTTCTAAAATGGGGAACATAAAAGGATCATTCTGTCTGTGTAACAGACATATATTTTTTTCTGCCTGTTAAAGAAAGACATCTCTTTAAAAAAAAAATGTATTTACAAGTAATGAAGTACTGTGGAGGACAGGAGTCATGCAGCCTGTGTGTAGGCTAGAGAGCATGATGACAAATCAAGCTATTAAGTGAGTTCAAAATCAAATATGACACTTTCAGTGAATGGAACAAATAGGTGATGTGGAGTGTGAAATATCTTTGGTGATTAGCTACTGATAGGATTTGGTTGAATAAAAGTGGTAAAATTATACTTCCAAAGAATACATTTGAAGCTAGGAGGAGCTTTAAATATCCCAAGCAGTGAAGCACATAAGCGCCTATATAACTTTAAATGCCATAGATATAAACAGGTGTAACCTGGGTCTTTTTCTTTAAAGACAAGTTCTGTAAACATTTTGTTAAGTCATAATATTTTATTAAAACTCATCTTTTTCCTTAATTTTATCTAAAATTTAAGATTTAGGATTTAGGCAACTGAGTATCAAGATGTTTGAAATATTTTCTTCTTGAAGAAGAAGAATATATCCAAAAAATGTAACAAAATATTTGAAGACCAAAAATCAACCTGCACAGCACACCCAGAAAGGGTTACTCTTCTGCTCTCAAGTCCTGGAGTTTTCTAGTTCTTGTTTCGGTGTTTTTAACTTTGTCCCGTGTCTCTACCTGTCTATTTGTCCCATACTTTCACGATCCTCCTTCCATGCTTTTCCACACCCCCCTCATTCATCTACTTCCAATTATTTATGTCTTTTCTATTTTCCTTTCACTTTTTTCTTTCTATTTTTCTATTCCTTTGCAAACTGCCATCCCTTCTGCTTCAGTGTGATCCCACTGTGAGGGCTCTGTCTTCTGACACTCCTGGGCTTGTCTCTGCTCTGCCTTATGGAAAACTTTCTCAGATAATCATGTGATAATTTCTTTGCCAACTTACTAAAGATGAGCCCAAGTGGTAGACTCTGTCTCTGAGAGTGCTTGTCATTGGTCTGATTTCAGATAGGAGAATGTAAGTGGCTGTTTTTATTACTTACTCTTTTCAAATAAGAGCTTATGAGTGTAGAAGAAAAGTGCAGTGCAAGAATCTAAAAGAGTGCACGTTTTTAGTTAGATAGCTGTTCACCCTCCTTTCAATGAACTGAATTACACAAATAAAACGTTGCTAATAAGAGAAGAAACAATTTTGCTGCATTCGTCTGGAGCATTGTAGTCCTTCATTAACCAAAAACTGGAATGTGTTCTCCTAGTCAGAGCACAAGTGCATGAGAAACCAAAAGGTGTTGGCAAACTGAAAGACTGTAAAGATAGCATGAATAAGCTGGTCTTTTTTTCACCTGATCCAAAAGAGAATTTTACTAGCTACAGAAGACACTGGTCACTTTTTAAGTACCACCTCCTAAGAGCTCAGGAGCAGTCAATCCCAACATGCTAGAAGTCAAGCAGGTGAGGCAGAAGGCCACC
>NW_010336534.1:0-10864 GCF_000700745.2 Antrostomus carolinensis
AGTACACCAATTTCATCTTGTGGCCCTCTTCCACCATTACCAGTGATGATATATGAATATGTCCTTCACTTCTCAGTCTCTTAGAAGGTATGACCTTCCCTTTCTCCTGTCACAGAAGTTCTCATGCAAATAAAAATATAAAACAGGTGTAACAAATTTGTTGTTTCTTTGTCAGGTCACTCAACAGCTGTGCTTCTGAAAGCTGGAGGGCTCTCAGCAACCCCGAGGGAGCCAGGTGGTCTCTAAGCTCGCAGCACAGAGAGGTGGATTAGAGCAGAGGAAGAGAGACCCCTGACTGTGTGTGCTTGCATCTCAAGTGCTCACACAAACAGCAAGGTTCTGTTCCCTGTGGCAGTGGTGCCACCAACCTTGATGGCTCTCACAATTATGGTTGCATCCACCAAGCTGCAGCTCCAGAACAGAACCATCTCAAGCAACTTGAGGCTGCCCTAACAGCATCCCACCTAGGTGATTGTGTCCCTACTGTGGCCATGCTCCCCTCCTGTGCCACTGGCATTTATAGGAGCATCTCCTGACAGTCACTTTGCTGTGAGAGGCTGTGTTGCTCCATGTAGCAGGCAGGGTAGAGGGAGAGCAGCATCTTCTCTGTAGCCCATATTCCTTGTCAGACTAGAGGTTTGTGTGGGTAGGCAAGAAGGAGGTGAGGGGCAACTTTTAGGAAGCAGCTGAGCTAATGCTGCAGTCAAGACAGCCTGTGCACCCATCGAGGGGAAGCTGTTTCCCCTGTGCCCAGACACCTTTATAAAGAAAGCATTCATTCGTTTCCACCCTGTGCTGCATGATAATCCACAGCAACTCGAGAGATTTCCTTTCTCTTCTCTCACTCACCACAGAGTTGCTCCTCACAGCACCACAGCTGGAAATTCAACTTTAAAAGAAAAACATGGTTTTATGTTCCACTGACATTCAAAAATGGAATACTAACCTGGGTCTGGACTCAGATCTGATCTTCCCTGGAGATGCTTGGGCTGGGCCCATTTTTAACTGTAAAAAATAAAATGTGTAAATACACGTTCCCTACATCGTGTAGACACACTACTCTTTTCCCCCTGAATTTCACACAACTCTTATTAAAGAGGAAAACAGAATTTCCAGTATTTGTTGTGATTATGGCTATTATTTTTTGACTCAACCAATGTCACAGGTGGTCTGGCTCATACATGAAGCTTGACTAGTTCTAGCCCTGAGCTACAGCTGAGTGGACCTTCTGTAATAAGACATGAAGCCAGGTGGACACAGATATAGATCCCAGGCAGTTTGACTCAAGTTTACAGAGAGTCACAAGCCTTTCAGCAGACTTGAACCAATTTCTGCTTCCAGGTGGGAGTCAGACCAAGCTCCGGCTTTGTCTGTTTTTCTGAAAATCCCCAAACAAAGCACAGCTCAGCAGTTTGAGACAAGTTTGGCTTCATCCTTATGAATTTAATAGGGAACAAATCCATGCAAACCAAAACTGCACAAAATAGCTTCAAGAACCCCTGAAGCTAGGAGTGCTGAGATTAATTTACTGTCCCAGATTACATCCCTAGTGCAAGTACACAGTGATTTCTGCCGGCCGGCTCCCATGAAGTCAATAGGAGTTTTGTAACACATTCCATTGCTACAGTCACTTTCCATTATCCATGGGTGGCTTCTCCGTTGGCAGATGAGTTGCATCCCAGGCCTGAGCCAGCTGAGCCAGCTCCATGCAGCTCAGCCGAGCCGGGGCTCTTAGCTCAGCCCTGGCCCCGCACGCCTCTGGGTGACCACAGAGCAGATGCGAGAGCTGGCTGCTCCGATCTGCTGTGAAGTCAGGAGAAACTTTCAGAGGATGGGAAAGGAGGAAGGGAGAGTGACAGAAAGCAGTGACAGGGCTGGGAACAAATAGTTATCAGCCCTTGAAGAACAGTTAGATGAGAGATGTGCACATTGAGAATTCACCCTTCCCTCAGTTCACTGTTGGCTGCATTTTTTTAACTGAAAGGGAAAGATGTCTTAGGTGCAAATTCTTCTTGGTGCTTGTGAGCCCCAAGGCACGGGGGAGGTGTTGCAGAGCTGTACCTCCCTGTGGGTACCAGCCAGCCTCATCCTGCCTGGGGGAGGATGCTGCCTGCTCTCCTGCCTGTAGGCAGATGTGTCACCACTCCCTCACCCATTGCTGGGTGTTGATGGGGCACAGCCACAGACTCTGCTCCTGTGTAGTTCTTGTCTGCAGCCCACCATTCCAGGCAACGTTCAGCCACTGGTGGTGCCAGCACAGATCCATGTACAGCCTCGGCCAACTGTTTCTACTGCTACTGGAGCTCACCACCCAGATCTGCTGGCCTGGGATTTTGGCTGTCTTGCACATGTTGCCTAATCTTCATAAATGCAGCAAGCTCAGGTCTGAGCTCTCACTTGCAGTTCAGGAACCCCCAGAGTAAATAACTGACTCAACAGGGGTGAACCTTGATCAAATTAGCAACTTCTACTTAGTCTCTTTCTGATGAAGAGAAGAGGGGGAAAATGAAATGCAAAAAACATCTGTTGCCCAAGTGCATGCTGATGCTAAACAGCACTAATATATACAGCCTTGCCTTTAGGGAGGATGCTACATACACTACGTATATACATTTATATACACACAGCCACATGTTGCACAGCAAGTTATCTGTGGGATGGTGCCTTGGAGCTCTAATAAGGTCAAGGAGGGATGCAATTACATAGGTTTTGGGGACAATTCAGAGAAGAGGTTTTATTGTTAGCTAATCCAAAGGAAAGAGTGTTAACAAATGCTTGGAATATATGCAATGAAGGTTAAAAAAATCATAAGCACAGAAAAAAGAGGAGCTCCACCTGTCCAAAACATAAAATAGGTCCCTTTAATAAAGTCTTTTTCTTTCTCCTAGCCTCAAGTCCCCTTGTTTTTGGTGAGTTTGTGTGGTGAGGGAGCTGTCTGTAACAGCATAGCATGGATGTATCTTTCATAACTGTCACAAGCAGCCTTGCCCCAGTCCCCTAATAATAAGAGCATAATATTTTCTTCCCTCTGGACTCTTATATCACCCAAGATTTTCCAGAAGTGTGTAACTGCTCTTAAAGATACCAACCGACTGCTAGCCAGTTCTTAAATGAGATGGACAGATGAAGTGGCTTTTCTTGTGCTGTATTTCACTGAGTGTACAGAAGCCCTGAATTGCTCCACTCTGGTTCAGAGCTGAAATGCTAGATCTGCACAGAGGTCCATTTTAGGGCCTGATCTGGTATTTTCTGTCTCTCAGTGATGGACAGCTGCTGACACTGGCTCCTTCTCAAACCAAACTGTGTGGTAAAAGAGAAAGTCCACACCGGTTAGTTCAGAATAGGAAGAACAAAAGAGCTCTTAGCAGTGATTTGCGGATACCTTTGGCTTCTACAGGTGCCGCTGAAAGCAACCCTCTCCTTCCAGCACTGTGTGGTTTTGCACCTTCAGAGCTGTCACTGTCAAGCTGTGTCGGGGCCAGAGGAAGGGTTGGCATATGCCCTACAGTCAGGCACCCATCAGTAGGGGTGAGCCTCATGAGGGCTTTCTCTGGTCAGTGCTCCAGGCTTCATTCCACAAAGTTGCAAGAAACTTCAGTATAAATTATGAAATTGCCTGTGAGGAGCACAATCCTGATGAGAAATAACCAGGAGAAGAGAGAGGAGGTGGCTTGGTGCTCTGTAGCAATTTCATCAGCAGGTCCTGAGAGCATGTTCTGCACAGTGCTATTGAGCTACATTGCTCTTCTGCCTTCTGTGTGAAGATGGGAGGACACCAAATCCTAGGAACCAGAGTGAGCCAAAAGTGTCCCCAAACCACAGCAGTAAGCGACATCCTAACAAAGCTACTCCAAACTGAATGGTCACACAGGAGAAAGCTGTAAACCTTGAGTAACCTCACATGACTGAGGGTGCATGGCTGATGTCAGATTTTTTTGAACAGAAAGACTTAAATCACCTCAAGCTGAAAACTGCATTAAGGATCAGAGAACAGACAGAATCCCTGTTCTCTCCTCTCTGATAGGTCTCTCCTTGATCTATGGCTCCCAAAGTATCAAGAGCAAGAGGTTGCACAAGTAACAATCAGCTCAAGGTGTGTGGGATGAGAGGAAAAAGAGGTTCAGACACAGATACTGCTGGAGATTTGGCAGTGCCTCATGTCAAGCAGAGTGAAAATTTCAGACATCAGCAGTTTGGTCTAAACCCACTGTTTTGCATGTGAGTTTTACAAACCCAAGCTTGTACAACAGATGTCACAAAACATCCCCAGACATGTCTAAGAGACAATTCACAGGCAGCTCCTGCCTTCCTACATATTTTATGGATTTAATCCATAATCCAAGAGTTTGATCTCAGGCATGTAAATGTTTGAACTAAATGCTTGATTTGGACCTGGCTCCCCATCCTGTCTTATTTCTGCTTGGGTTTGTTGGGAATACAAACCTTCAGACTGTGGATGTGTCATCTATTTTGTGTCTGCTGACTTTGGCATGTGAACATATCCTGCTTGTAAAGATGACAAGGCCAGCCCCTGCTGTGGCCAGCTGGATGTATCTCATAAGGGACTACCTCCTGTTGAAGTAAATTGTTTTTTTTTTTCTCTAACAGAAACCAGGAGACTTCTACAATAAATGGCCCGAAATATTGGTATGCCTGAAATCTCAAAGAAAACAGGTTGTCAGAGCACTACACGTTGGGTCTGGGGAGTGGTGGCCTGCTGAATTAGCCATTTCTGGTTATGGAGAATCCATAACTTTGTACTGCAGGTTCGTACTAACTGTTAGTGATAAATTTGACAAAACCCACAAAAATTAAATAAAAAATGACTTCTATTCTGTGTGCATGGATCTGCTGCAAGATGCTGAATCTGCACAGATGCCTTGCAGAGTAAAGAGCATGCTGGAAACCAGAGAACTGTTGCTTTAGGTATGGTAAAACCAGGAAGTCCTGCACAAACCCTATGTGCCCAGAAACAGCAATGACCATATTGAATACATTTATTAGTGTTATTTCTGAATGCACAGTTATTGTTTTATCTTAACAAAATCCACTACTATGCATTCCACACTTGGGTGTTTGATACCTCTGCCCATAAAAGACTGTGTCACCACGTTTCAGGGCAAATACAGCTCTGTTCTAAATGAGGTTTTGGGGAGGCAGTAGTGTAGTCATTTCACTTGATAAAGGGGGACAGGCCACTTCAACCAAGGATGTGGGGAGAAGTGAGAAATGTCTGAAGCTCCAGCACAGTTAGGTACTGCTGATTCTCAAAGGACTCATATTCACAGAGGGAGCCTGTGTGATCATCTCAAGGGGATGCCCATGTGCTGTAGCCTGGCTGGCCAGTACTGCCTGAAAAACCATGGAGGTGTGTGGGGCAGGAGCAGCTACCCAGCTGTGGATCCCTGAGCATGCCACTGCTCTAGTTAGGCCTGTCCTACATGAATTTATGGCTCACTGAAAGTGGAGAAAGCAGTTCTGCCCTAGTGTGACTTGCAGGAGTGTGGAAAGGGAGCTAGTGTAGCTACTGTAGGATAGATCTACACCATAGCTCACTGTGCCTTAATCTCCCCAAGTCAAAAACAGTATAGCCACTCATCCACAGATCAGTCAGTATTCTCCCATTTTCTCCTCTTTTAATTTTTTTTTTTGTGCTAGATACAAAACACACTTGGCCCTAAAGGTAATGGCCTGGAGAAGGCAGCAGATGCTTAAGCCCATGTGCATGTCACCCCCATCATCATTCTATTGTATGGTGGCTACATTACCAGCTAGAGAAGCTCAAGGAAGGTCTGAGAGTATGCAAAGGATCCAGATGAAATTTTACTTACCACATATTTGAATAATTATTTCTACAGCAACATGATTCACTTTTCATTCTCTGTAAATTCCTCCATTATGTACTCCTAGGAGTCCACTGTCTGTTCCAAAAGCTGTTGTATCCTCTTTTTAATGAGTATCAGATGCATCCTTGTAAATTGGACCAGCTTGTTCAAGCTTGGAATGCTGCAACCCAACTCTTAGAAATATGTTCTACATTCATTTGGGAAGAAAATTACACTGAAATAAAAAGCACAAAAAGAACTGGGCCCAGTGGTCCAGCGCTGTGTTTGAAATAAGGTGCTATTCAACCTCAAAGCGGTCAAACAGAACTCTAAATGTTTTTGTTTGATGTGAAGCGAGAAGGTACCTGCCACAGTTGCATAAGTTTCAGTGTGTGCCCATACAGTGAATTAGTCCTACAACTTCCTGGTCTGCTAGATCTCACCTCCTCTTTCTCCTCTTGTTTCCTCTCCCTGGAGTGGAGGGGCTCAGTCCTACGGACTGGGATCCTGGAAACTCAAACACATCTGAAAACAAACAAGCTTTTCTTGTCTGTCATTTTGCCTCTTAATTCCCCTTCTGCATTGAAGACCCACTGTGAATACAGACATATGTTTTTAAAGAGACACAGTTTTGTCTTGCTGATCGCAATGTAATTAGAAAGCTATTTGGCACATACAGGAACTTCTGTACTCATTTGGCACTACCCCATCCTGCTACTGGCAGCATTGGTTTTGCTCCCTGTTGGCGATTCTCCTAGATGTCTTACAGCTCCTGGAAACATCAGCCGTGCCTGTTCAGGGAATAAGTCTGGCAGGAAGCTGACACCTTGTGCAGTACATCCAGCAGCAATGTGGCTGTGTGATATTGGCTCATTATCAGACTCCACCCCTGTATCTTCTGATGGGGTAGAGCATTATAGAGACAGGTGCATGGTTTGCATTATGAAAGCCAGCATGGCATTTCCCATTGACTCAGATTCAATTACAGGATTTTATCTGAGTTATGTTTCAAAATGGGGTCCTATGTCAATTTCTCATTAGATTTTTGCTGAAGAACTTCAAGGAGAAAGCAAGCATTTTCCCCTTGCTCCTCACTTGCTTTAATGGGAAAGGACAGATCCAGCTCCTGAGTTACGATGTTTCAGATTTCAAAGGTCTCAGATATCCTTGTTGATGATCCATGGGAACATGGGGCCCTCTAATCTACCACACTGTCTCCAGCAGTCTCCTTTCAGTTACACCAGTAATGAAAATACACATATTGCTGTTTCCTATGTGGCAATTCTGGAAGAGAAGAGCTCATAGTCTTTACACAAGAATGTTCTTATCAGGATAACCTGGCCATTTACTACTTTTTTCCTGCTATTTGGATATTTTAGCTGTCCCACTAAATCAGAAAGTCCATGCCTTCCAAGTGAGCACACATTCAAAATACCAAGTAATCCAGTGTGCTGAAGCCTTTGCCTGCCCTTCTGCAGGCCTGGGCCCTCCTTCTTGGGGCTATCGATCTCCACTCTCAGCAGTTCTTTGAAATCCAGCCTCCCTTGTCAGCTGGGTTATCTGAGCTTCTTCCAGAGCCTTTTCACTGCCGTCTTAAAAGGATTTTAGAATAGGAAGATTTAGAGGTACTTTCTCTTTCCTAGCTCTTCCCTCCTTTTTCTCAGTCTCTCCTTGGTGGGAGCAGCTATTTGTACCTCCTCATGATACACTCCTCACAACTCCCGTCAGCACCAAGAGCTACGCTGAGTATTGCCGACACCAACCACTCACCCATGACCTATCACAACCAAACATGTACAGATGTCATTAGTTTTTTTCTTTTTGCTTTTCTGAGACTTCAGGAGTCAGATTTTTAAGCTTGTTTCTACAGGTATGAAAGCAAGCAATTCACCTCCTGCTTTTAATGAAAACTTTGATTTTCACATAGTATTACTGCTACTGGGAATGGCCACAACAAACAACACTGGGATGAGCTTCGTAATAAATGAGGATTGTTGCACAGCAGAGTATACCTCCTCATGCCCCCCCAGCTTGAACTTAACCCAGCCTACAATGCCAGGCCAGGCCTGTGCTGCCTCCAAGGGAAAACAGTCTTGCTCTTAACATCATTTGCAGCCACTGTAACTAGTACAGCTACTTTTTTGTTTAAATGGCTGGTGCCTTTCTAATCCTGCAGAATCCAGTAAAAACTTTCATCAGTGAATTCTACAAGTTTGCTGTACCTTACTTATTCATGGTTTTCTTTATCTGCCTTAAACGTGTCACCTTGTAAAAGTGAGCATCCCCTTTTCCTTGTTTTCTGGGACAAGCAGAACAAGAGTGTCTGACTGGCAAAGATGTTCATCCCCTGTGCTCATGAAAACGAGGGAGGAATTAGGTCCTTCCTGCAGATTTGACTGCATTCTCCAGAACCTAAGCTTTAATTTAAAAAGCTAATGAAGTGTTTAGCCCTTCTGGTTGCAAAGATAACCATACTTCAGTTCGCATTTTGCAGAGGTTATCTTGTTGTGTCAAAGCCAGAGAAACTGCACCTAAGCCACAGAGTTATGAGCCTCCTCTATTTATCTTAAAAGGGAGCTAACTGTAAAATGATGCATCAGGGATGTTGGTACAACACAGACCCAGAGACAGAGAAAAACTTTGCTGAAGTCAGGCGTACCCGTGCAGTTCTGCCACTATCTGCCTCCTCTTCCCTCCTTATTCCTCACTGGCGTCACTCTTCTCCAGCTTCAACCTTCAGCCCTTCCTTGCATGGTTCCTTCATGAGTCCTGCATGATACAGTTTCTCTTTCCCATATGGGTTTACGAACCCAGACCATGAGTACATCAATAATAAATATAAGAGGCAAGACAGGACATTATCCTGGTTGGAAAATGACAGAGGGAGAAATATTGGCAGAAGCAATTGGAAATGTCCTGAAAAGGAGAAGCAGGGCCAATGCTAATGAGGAGTCTGAGTGCTCAGACACCCCTTATGCCAACCCAAATCTTTCCAGGCTCCCAACTTTTGGTGCATTGCCAGAGAGACTGGACAGCTCCTAGATGCAAGTGACCAACTTCATCATCCTCAACCCATCTACTCACTGGGGACACATGAATTTTTCAGATACTCTTTTGCCAAGCTCACACTTTACATGTGACATCTAAAGTCGCATGAAGTAATGAGGCTGATGAGCCCCCCCTCTCCATGCACATGTGGCTACACGTGCAGCCTATAGGGTAGGTATGTTCTTATTCTCTTCTTAATGCATCCCCCCACTTCAGCACCTCAGGCATATTATTTTGCTGCTGCTGCTTAGTACCTTCACTGAGCTGTTCACAATAATACTCAGTTCTTTTCCTCAGAGATTACAGTTAAATCAGAAGCCATCAGCATGCCAGAGTAGTTTAAATTATTTCTTTCAAATGCATTACCTTTTAGTTAAAGTTCATCTGCCATCATGTTAGGACAACCACTGGTGGTATTATAGTTGTCTGGTGTTTCAAACAATCCTTTGCAGCTTTTCTTTTCTGATCAAGCTTTTATCAGCAGTATATTTTGACATTTCATTGTTCATCTAATTCTTAGTGTTATTAGGAAATGCAGTACTTTTAGCAAATCCACTGAAACTGTGATCAGTCTTAAGACGTAGGAAATAATTCTAAAAATCTCTAAAAAACCTAATGGATACATTGCTTCTCTGCAAGTCTGTATTCTTCTCCTGTCTGTTATAAACAGATCCCCATACAAACTGAAGAAAATCGGTATAATATATGTACAACATAGTCACCTGCACATGGATAGATAAAAAATAGTCCTTACAGACATCCTTAGGGCACTTCACTCTTAATATTTTTCAGCCTCAGGCTTCAGACATTTATTCCCACTGCCAGCTTGTCTCTTCAGCAGTTGTTAATCCAGGACAAGATTTTACCTCACCTTCTTGTTACTGGACTTCTTTCATAGTCTCATGGGCAGAATCCTATTGAAAGCTTTTCAACACTCTAAATAAATTATATCAATCATCTTTCCTTAATGTACTATTATTTAACTCGGAGAACTCTAGGAGTTTAGAAGTGTAATTTACTTCTATGTATATCACATCGATATGTCCTTATCAAATTATAAAGATTCTTGTGCTTTATTACTCTAATGATTTTCTCAATTTTCTACACACTGAAGTATTTGACTCAAAAATTATCCTTAGCTCCTTTTTTAAATGTGGGCTCCATATTGAGTGCTTCTACTTGTACCAGTGCCTCAGCTTCTGCTTTCTCTCAGCTTTTTAAACACAAACTACGTTCAGATATTACAGTAACCTGGTCAGCTTTTGGAATTGACTGCAGCGGGAAAAGAAGCATAGCTAGAAATGAGAGCTTTCAATATTTTTTTTTTAAAGATCATTTATGGATAAGTATCTTAGTACAAATGTTCTCCATAATTTTAACAAATCTTGTTATAATAATTCATTGGATGTTATGCACAAGCTGCTGCGGCACAGTCATTTTCATGAACAGCTTTATTGGGAATATTATTGCAAACAAAAGCTCAGTGGGAACTTCACCAGCTAGACTACTGTATTTAGCTATGAGGACTATTATTAACCCAGTTACAGAAACAGTTACCTGAATAATGAATGAGCAATTACTGCATGCTGTAGGCTATGAGATGTAAAAAGTGTTCACTCAGAGCAGTGGAGGAAAAATAAAGAAAAATGAAGTCTGGCATTTTCTTTTGTCAAATTTTTAATTTGTCTTTCAGGTTAGTTTCAGAAAGGTATTGGTCAATGTCTGAAGACAATGATCTTCTTCCCAAAGATGATGATGAAAAGCAGTCTGCATGAGAAAATGCACCTCTGAGAGGCTGGGATATAAGTTAGTCCTCAGACACAAAACTTAATCTTTTTCTTTCCTGCAGAAATGGACCCTCTTCCCTCTCCCTGACTTTTATCCCACACAACACAAAGCCGTCCGAAGAGAAGGACTTGGGAGTGGTGGTGGATGAGAAGCTCAACATGAGCTGGTAATCTGCACTTGCAGCCCAGAAGCCCAACCATATC
>NW_010336535.1:0-27723 GCF_000700745.2 Antrostomus carolinensis
TAATCGTCACTCAGCGTAACTAACAACCGCGGGAGCTCTGGGACCCGCACCGGAGCCAGCCCCGGTGTGCGGGTCGCCCTGCCTCACCCCGCTGGTCGGGCACAGAGGGGAGGGAGGCGGCGGCCGGGCAGAGGGGTGTGCGGAGGAGCGGGGGGACCGCGCTGCTCCCTCCCGGACGGGGCTTCCTTCCCCGCCCTGGCTTTTCCATTTTATTTTCTCTTACACTGCGTATTTCCACTCGTGCACTTTTAAAACGCGTGGTTGTCGACACACCACAAAGCGTGGCAAGAACTGATAAAGCTCATCTCTTGCTGGCACCTGCTACGGGTTGCTGCAGTTGAGACCAATGTAAATAATAATAATGAAAAAAAACCAAACACCCCGGCTTTGATTTTTATTTATTTTACACCAAATCAACTAACCATAATAGGCAAGGGATGATGAGAATTTTTCTGATGTTATCTTTCATCACGACAGAAACTCCAATCTTATCCTTGTATTTTCTAAGGCTTACCTTATATTTTTACACCTCAAACCAAAATGTACACCTCTGCATTAAACTGCAGAGCCAAAACTAGAGTTACTTCTTGGTTATTCAAATTTAAGCAATTTCCCTGTGCCATGTCATAGGCCAGTTTGTGTATAATAGGGGAGAGGGTTTGTTTCTTTTCTACAATGTGAATGTTTAAAGCAATACATTTGGGTTTGAATTTGCATATTCTGCTCTCAAGTCTGAAAAGAGCTACACATGCTTACACAGCAACAGCCTAATTACGTGGCAACAGTTGGGGTTTTTTTTTTTGTTATACAAGAGAACTTAAACAAAAGAAACCCACAAACATTTAAAACCTAAGTAAACTTAGTCAAACACAATTTGTGTATGCAAGACTAAATTTAACCTTCTGGGAATAAGAGAATGCAATAGGATCAAAGAGCCAAGTCACTCATTTCCTAGATTAAATAGACCTCTTCGTCCTTCATTGATCTCTGCTGATGTCAATGCTCCTTGCTGTATCTTAAAGCACTTCACTTGGATAAACAACTTGCCTTCAAAAAAAATCAGACAATAAAAGCATTCAAATCAGCTAAATCTAAACCACTCAGTAAATTTCAAATATCCCAGGTCTAGCCCACTGGCCTAACTCTTGTTGTCTCTGCCTACATGGATATAGTGTAGTTGATTAACAGTCTAAATCTCTTGCTCTCTTGACCAGTGAGGCCTGAAGGTGCTTCCACAACAAGAGAATTCACATCTAAGCACCACTGAAGAGCCACCACCTGTCCTGCTCCATGGAGACAGGATGGTGGGCTTCAATGCAGGTCAGTGCCCAGCAAAACTAAAATCTTGCTGCTGCATCAGGAAGGTGAAGCAAGACCAAGCGACTCTTACAGCTCCCTCACAACTTCAGTTCCTGAAGTTGTCTATACTATTATTTCTGGCAACTGAGCTCCCCATCTTGATCACAAGGAAAACAAATGATCTATCTTCTGGAGCTTACTTTATCTGTTAATTCCCTCTTTCTCATGACTATTCAGGGAGGGAAAGATCAAATATACATTTAATAACACTGCCATTCTATTCAACACATTCTGCAACAATAAGGGACTCCACGGCACCTATGGTGACACACACAGTTTTCTACTTGCTGGAGAACAGTAGAGAGAATCACACTATTTTATTCTCAAATGCATATCATTACTGCTTTGATCTCCTTTGTGGTCAGTCAACATTTATTAACAGCAGAATCCACCCTGTGTGGACATTCTCTAATCTTAGACTACTCAGAAGCTTCGATAGGAGCCACACAGTGAATGCATTTACTCTACAAAGGTGCATTATTTAATCTGCAGGGGGTGACAACTGCCAGAAAAGCCAAGGAAAACCTCAAATTGACAGTAAGCACAGTTTGTCCTCTCAATTACTATCAACATTGTAAAGGCTCTTTCCATTTCCATTTCCCATATTACTCTTTATATTTTATCTCATTTGCTACATTTTACACTTAGAAAAGGTAGGTGTAATCCACAGAAAAGCTCAAGGAAGGGGAAAGTACTCAGAACGCTTCAAGAGCTGACCTTAATCGGGGACAGCTTTTGTTGCCCCCCACCACCACCATCAAGGTTTCCAGCAGAATCAACATCTTTCTTGGTGGTCAGAGAAAATATAAGCAGTTATGTTGCCCATTCTATTCTGGAAATTACATGAGGTGACCCACGTTGCTCCTATGTGAAATAGTCTAGAGATGCCATAGGAAGAGAAAGTTTTTGATTGCCCGAAAGCAACTTTCAGATGAGGTATTTGAAATGACTCATTAACATCAGCTGGGATGGCAGATGCTTGTTCTTGAAGGGCCCTTCAAGTCTACAGGGGACCAGCTTAGATCAACCGCATTCAGAGTAAGGCAGAAAACAAAATGAAGACTTACATAAATGAAACAGTGGTGTGTTAGCAATGTTCATGACCCACCCCCAAGTTTAAACTACACTGAGAAATTAGAAAATCTGCATATGGTAGTGATTGGGCTGCTGGTGCTCAGCTCACCCTTCTGGTGTTCTGGGGCAGGAACACCCCATCACCCAAACAAGGTGCAGGCAAGTGCCTCATTACTGCCATTTATGCTGAAACACAACACTGATTTAGGACCAGTTATACTACATTGTATTTTCTCAGGATATGCATATGTATGTAATCAACCATCCAAATCAGTGCTTGCACCAGTTTGAATGCGCATAGCTATCGTGAGTGAAGTGAAAGCAGTTGTAGTACCCTGGTTTATGTATGCATGCTACTGGCGCCTGTACTGACTGAAGAGTATTGGTAAAACATACAGGAGTTCAACATTGTTCAGTAACTACTGCTCCAGAGTAGTCAGAAGAACAGAGGGATACTCCATCCCTTGCAGCAGAGGCATTATTATTAAAATTAAGAACAGCTATTAAAAACAGATCATTGAGAGGATGAAGTGTTTCAGATTCATTAACAACCCCAGTTTGTTTTCTTTCTTTTTCTGGCTCCTCAATGCCTTGAGAAAGTATGACAGCAAAAAGTTGATGCTTGTAATAACAAATAGCAACATTATGGGAAAGGGAAGGGGAGAAAGGAGAGCCTTGTTACTGCAAACCAGCTGATCCTTTGAAGGAAAGAGACAGGATTCTTCACTTATTCATACCAGAATAAGTAAGTTACAGTCACAGAACCGTGATTAAATGCGATAGCAAACGCAACAGAAAAATATCTAACTTTGTGTTAATTTGTTAGCAGAGAAAGGGTGATATTTATAAGCTAGATAAAACACAAAAAGTCCATGTGAGAAAGTGGAGACTACTCAGATGGAGATGTAACAAATGCCTGAACCGTGGTTCAAAAAAAATTAAGTACTGTTCTTTGTGCAGCCCATCACTTACACTCACTCACACCTTCTTTCATAGTTGCAGGTGTGCACCTGTGTCTTAGTAGAGCTGTACTTTCTGCAAACCAGTAGTTGTGCCCTTTCTCCACAGTGGCACCAACTGCTTGCCAGGGTAGGAAACCTCACCTCACCTACAGCATGTGTGGAGTCTTTAGGGTTCCTTCGCTTATTGCTACAGTTTCATGCTAGAGAGAGAATTCTTATACAAGAACAGATATTAAGACATATAGAAACATAGAATGGTTTGGGTTGGAAGGAACCTTAAAGATCATCTAGTTCCAACCCCCCTGCCATGAGCAGGGACACCTTCCACTAGACCAGGTTGCTCAAAGCCTCATCCAGCCTGGCCTTGAACACTTCCAGGGAGGGGGCATCCACAGCTTCTCTGGGCAACCTGGGCCAGTGTCTCACCACCCTCACAGGAAAGAATTTCTTCCTAATATCTAATCTAAATCTACCCTCTTCCAGTTTATAGCTAGTTTATATTATAATATAATATAATTTAAACATATATTGCTTTTATACAAGAAGAGATATTAAATATTAACTTATTTTTATTCTCCCTGCTACCCTAGGCAGAAAGCAACACACTAATAGGCAATTCTGGACCAGCCAGTTTAAAATGTCATTTTGAGTGAATACATTAAGACATCTCTGAGAACTCCCGAATACTGAGTGCACACCTTCAAGAAAGGCTCACAGATAAGCTCCAGTATTTTGAGGCATTGATTGCTTACAGACACATTCCAGACGTTTCAGCCATCATGCTCCCATTAAAAAAAGGTAAAAAAAAAAAGACATGATGGCCAAAATGTTTGGAATGTACCTGTAAATATTAAAAGGCTTACAATTACTCAGCTTATCTTCTAGCCTTTTTCAAAATGACATACTGAGGATGTCTTAAGCCTATCCCAAGGAAAGGTGGTAAAACAAAAGAAGTCTAATTAACATAGCAACGTGTTGCAATAGAATCAGTTTAGAAAAAAAAACTGATGATGAATAAGTACACAGAAACACTCCTGTCAAAATACTGGGAATTATCATTTTGAAATTTTGGGAAAGCTCAACCAAGAAACCAAAGAGAAACCAGATCCAAACCAGCGTGTTAAACAAATAAGGGTTTTGTTTGGGGTTTTTCCCTAGACCTTCAACAGCTTATTATTTAGAAATACTATGTTTCACAGTGACTTTTTTTTTTTTTAATTGGCCTATGGATAGTAAAGGCTGAGCACATTTGCTGAGCAGGACCCTGATTCATCATCTAGAATGCAAACAACTGCTGGCCAGCCCGGGCAACCACTCAGCAGTTTAATAACTTAGGACACGTAAAACTCCACCTTATTTTAAAAAAGCTACTGAAGAGGAGTAAACTTAATCTAGGAATATAGTCTGTTACTGCATGCTTTTTGATACATAATGCAAAAAATAGTCCAATATAATGAAAACAAAGTCTGAAGCAGATGTGGCCTTCACTCAATTTGCAGAAATATTTTTGCAATGTTTCTGGAAAGTAAGGACCACACAGATATAATATTAATTATTACCTGCTATTGTATTTTAACTTATTTTCTTTACCCTGTATATTAACCACATTAGCTGCCAGTGCTAGCATGGAGCAGAAGAAATCTGCAGCCTCTTCCTGCTCCTTGACAGCAGCTCTGAGAAGGAAACATGGGTGCAAGATCACCAGAGGCATGTTTTACTCAAAGCCAACAAAAAACCCCTGTAACGTTTAGGAGATGGGAAGGGAAAACATTCCTCTGGGTGGGTTTTAAAAGCCAAATTTTGTAGCAATGTTTTTAATACTCATTACCTTCTGTCTGTCCCCCAAGAAACATTCATCATCGCAGAGGAGGAGGAGCAATACAGACATGAAGAGTGAAAACACTGTGTGCTGGATGAATGTTCAGAGAGATGGGAAGCTGTGATTGATGATTTTTGCAATACTGAAGCTGATACCAATGCCTAGTATTTAACATTTAGTCACTCGACAAATATTTATTTAGAGACAGTGTAACATGCCCACTGCAGAACTTTGAGTTTTAAAAACAGTCAAGAGATTTTTTTAAATTATTATTTATTTATTAAATTTTAAGAATCTAAATACCAAAGGCAATGCAGCTCCTAAATCTTTTGATCTCTGGCACTTACTTCCAGAGGGTTTGTGTGGCATGTGGGTGATTCGCAAGCCTACACTGACTCTCTGTATAGCACTGAATTTCCCTCTAACATAATCCCAATGAAAACTCAAATTAGAATGAAACTGAAGCAATGAGCTCTCTTTTTAATCCCAGCACTAAACACTGATTTATCCCTAATCCAGGTAAATAGATCTGGGCTTTGTTTTTATTCACCAAAGACTAATTTACTTTAATGACGATCTTAAAAAGTGTTTGTTTTAAACGAGGAATTTTTAAATTACTGATGTTTAACAAAGCCACTGAAACCATTAACCCCGTGGACACTTGTCACCTAAAGAAAGGACAAATTATTGTAAAACTGAAAAAAACCCCCTAAATTATTCATGTGTTGTAATACTAAATGCCAAATTCCTGCAGAAAAATTACCTTTTGTGGGAGCATAAAACTGTAATAAAAAGATACATTCCTTATCACTGCACCCTTTGAAAGAATCACACAGTATTGCTAGAGCTCTTGGACTTCTAGATCTTTTTCTTTTGTCCTAAATAAAAGCTATTTTTTTAGTGGGTGAGGTTTTTTGGTAATTGAAATCCCAGCCCAAAGGTACTGCTGTGCAGCTCCCAAATGTACCCTGGGTGCTCTAAAACCTTAACTGATCAGATACTCATAGTACACAGCTGCAACCAAGGCTCCCGTAGCGCCCTCTAAGTCAATGACAAAAACATAACTTCCACTAGAGTGTGACTTGGAGCAAGAGCCTCACTCAGGTCTTGGAGGCATCTGGGACATCCTCCACCCCCCTTGCACAGCCCCGCTGCCCGGACAACCGAGCTGCTCACAAGTTGCCTCCTCAACGGCCACGAGATTACAGCAACCTGACTATTTAAAGTGCTGGTTAAGAACTATTTGAAGTTCATGTTTTTCCCCTTCTCCCTGAAACTGGTTCTATTCTGGGGAACTACTCCAAGATCCCTTTGGCATGGGGCCTAACATTTGTTTCTCAAGTAGATCTGCTCCTGGAAATATTTATAGGCTCTTAAGTAGAGATAACATGAGATATTGGTAACAGTGCAGGTGATTCACATACAGACAAGGAGCTGGATAGCTGTTCCCCTTTTTCCCTAAAGCCATGTCTGTGCTTTATGTTTTTCTTCCACATCTCGGTGCTGCACACTTTGCATGAGGCACCTGTTACCAGTGTTACCCTGAATGTGCATACTAAGGGACAGTTCTCTGTTACACTACAGTATATAAATTATGATAACATCTGCCATTTCAAAAAAAAAAAAAAAGTAGAAGAAAACTGCAACTATTATATCCCAAGTCATTTATTTCTGTGGAGAAATACATTTAATTTCATAGCAAGTTCCTTTGGTAAGGAACGCTTTAACATTCCCCAAACCCTTAACCCTTGGTTTCTGTAGTCGTAAAAGTTAAAACAAGAAGAACTATTGCAGTTTGCTGCAAATTAACATCAATGATGAACCCAAGATAATCTAACCTATCAGTGAGTTTGCTTACAACACATACACTCAAATGAGAGTTCATCATCCCATTTTTGCATACGCAGAATTAATATTAAGCAGCAGCACCACTAACAGGGATAGTTACACATATATTTCCACAAAGCCAAAGCTGGGGACTATGAAAATACCTTTATGTAGTCACTGGTTCTAAGCTACTCTCCATTTACATTGCTACAGACAGCTACAACGGGAATTCAAGTATCTGAAAATCCCATTCAGTAACATGGAATCTGAGACACTATTATATGTGGTTTTTACTTCTTTCTTTACCAGTGACAAAGAAACTGCTCCGAAGACTCGCATTATCTTTCAACTGTCTTAATTTTAAGTTCAAAAAGTGCTAAAACCTCTGAATCTCCATCTCCAGCAAGTTTATTACTCTGCTTCAGAGAAGTTGCAACAGAAGTGTTTGCTCAAGCTGTGGGAGATGTTGACTTACTGATTTTATATGATATGTCCTATAGACAAGTAAGTCCAACAGCAAAAGGAAAGAACGATGTTAAAAAACTGTTTTTCTCTTCAGACAGAGAGGCTTCGGGAACGCAGCTAAAACCTCCAATTACATTTTTCAAATAGCGGAGCATGTTAGGCCAGTACAGCCCAAAATCTTGGCCAGCCTGACAGGCTCAGCAGGTTTTCTCCCTGAATTGTGTCACCAACTTGGGGATAAGTATAGCAGAGTCCTGGACATGCCTTGCATCAGAAGCGAACAAATGAGTGTGAACACTGTGCTCAAATTTTCAAAGATGCAGGTGGAAGTTTTGCTGCAAAAGTCCTACAGAACATTCATGCAAATTATGAAACTGAAAACAGGACCTCCTGCCCCCTTCCAATTAACATTAAAGACATCTACATCAGTCAGTTTGAGACATTTCCCACCGTCAGCACAAGTTGTTTTCATTATGCTAAATGATCGCTTGTGGGATTTTCACAAGTCTCCACTGACACAAGTTTTCAATTAAAGAAGTAGGATTTTGAAACCACAGCAGTCATTGTTGTTATCACTCAAAAAATCAGCTTGGATACCAAAGCTTTTCCCAAAATCTACACATTTCCAAACACTGATTGCATGAAGCTTCATCTGGTTATCCAGATGTATGCTTTATTAAAAGTCTTTTGAGCTCTCAAGTAATGCATCCAGGTCTCAGAAAAGCATTGGAAAGCCTGTGCAAATCACACTGTCAGAAAAATAAAAGTATGTTCGTAATTTGTAGCAATCTCCAAAGGCAAGGTAACAACTGGGAATCACTGTCCTACTTAATTAAAACCATGATTTGTCCTGAACACAGTAAAGTAGTTAAGTTTTTAAGTCCTTCATTGACTGGATACTCATGATTTGGCTTAACACAGGGTGTTGGCATATTCCCATAGTTACAGGCATGTAAATGACTTCAGCAGAGTTCTCCAACAAGCTGAATTAACTCAGCGTTCACATTATTAACACAGCTTTTACTTTGTATGGAAATATTTTTGTTTATGTGTTTTATTTAGTTTTTATTTCTCCATTTATGTTCTGCAGTTTTATCTCCTAAAAATGTTCTGGAAGAGATGATGTTTGTGAACAGATGCTTTTTGGTGGAAGCAATAATTTTTGCAGTCTGAATGCCTTCAACTTAAACAGAATTTTATATTCAAATTAAAAGCTCATTTACATTAACAATGCTGAATATTTTTTAAGTGATTTTTACCAGAAAATACACAATACCCTAACGCACAACCTAGAATAATGAAAACAGAAAGACAACCCTGAACTATCTATTCTGCAAGGCAATTTTCAATTCTTTTCCAGGAAATCTGGCAAACAAATGAGAGAATTAATCTCCCGAGAGATTAATAAGTCATTTATGTCAAAACTCATAACTTTGTTTAATAAATTACAGACACAGATTATGAAGTATTGAGATGAAACTACTGAGTTTGGAAGTTGTGCTTCTCAACTCCTGGCATGAATCATGTATTGTTCCTGGCAAGTACCAGAATCAAAGCATGGAACTCGGAGGTTAGTGTGTGTTCTCATCCTGAAGTTACTTTGGGATAACCTTCACTTTCTAGCTGAGACTTTTGGTCCATGAACACTACAGATGGTTAGTTCCTATTAAATTAAAATAGAAAATGGTATATGAAATGCCCCTTTTGTGATACGGAAACCTCAGCCACAAAGAGGAAGAACATGGGAAAAAGAAAAAAAAAAAATAGAGAACCAAGAAGCACTGTTCCTACCAACCAAAATATTCCATGCATTATAAACGGATTTTGGTTTATTTTTCTCTTGGAATTTCTTTTTTTTGGCCTATGAAAGCTGAGTTAATTTTAATCTTCATGTTTTAGAAAATGTCCATAAATGTATCCTTCAAAACAGTTAGTTCTGCGATTTTACCCTTCTGGAGTAACAGAGAAGCAAATGGGATTATCAGCAGTTTGAGCTTGTACCCAAACAGAGAGGAAGCAAAGAGCTCTCTAGGTATTGTCACAGGACTCGCCCATTTCAGTGAAACTGAAAGGCTCATGTTTTCATCTGCCCTCTGACACTTACCAGTGTTGCTTCCTAACTAGTTTTTGTGCTGCAGGAGCCTGCTGATGAAATGCCAGCTCCTTACTGTCCTTAAAATCCTCAACCTTTCCTTCCATCTTCTCCCACAGACTCATCCCAGACTCCCCCTTTACAGCTCTCTACCCATGTTCAGCCTTTTCTCAAACTGACAGTTCACTTTCACTCAAAGTACTCCATTTAAAAAGACTCATTAAATACAGTTGTCATAAATCCATAGATATAAGCCAATAAAACAGCATATCACATAATTTTTCTAGTACCTTTCAGATGATTCTTGGCTAGAATCCATCACAACTCTTGGTAAACACTCTCGTGTTTTATCCTCCCACTTGAAAACCTACACTAAGTGTGAAATGGCCTGGCTTCTACTACCTATAACATGTTACAAGTTTTTCGAAATCAGTAAGAAGTTTTTTCAACTTCATTCCCTTTTGGCTGGAAGTTACTCATGATCTGCAGTCTTAGTCAGCTCCCATCCTTCTGCTTGACTCTTCAGGCAGGTTTTTTCTCCCTGTGTCGCACTACAGGTGGTTTTCTGCTCTTTTAGTTATTCCCAGATGGATCTCCTGCAATTTCTATATTGGACTAACTGGAAAGACCTAGAAAAGCATCTCCCATGTAAAATGCAAAGCAAATGTAAGTTCTATTGATACTGCTTGAAATTCTACAGTTCCCAAATTTAAGGATCACATTAGTCTTTAGAGTTACAAACATACTAGATACTGACATTAGGTTATCCAGCTAAAGTTCGTTAAGCTGCTGTCAGAGTCACTGCGCTCCAGGTTTGTCCAGTTATGCCAACCCATGAATTACCAGGGTTGAAATTGCCTGGTTAGCTTTGTCAGGACTGTCAGTCAGTTGCCTGCCTACTTTACTGTTTATTTTTCCTTAGAATGCAATAATGAAACCTGGTTTCCAAGGAAAGCCACTTGTGTCAATGTTCTACTATACTTGGGCTTAACGTCGATACCACTGAAGGGACTTTTCTTCCTGGTGACAGAATATGGTCCTTTCAGACTTCACAACGGGTTTCAGAGTGCCTTCATCACAAACCCCCGATGATGAAGTTCTAGCTGCAACTAATCCCATTACTGGCCACTGCACCAGGCAGCGGCCAAAATGATGCACATCTCTCTCTATTACTATGATGCGTCACGTTCCATCTTCAAGTCAGGCTTTCTATTATTTCTTTTCTTTTAAATTCTGTTTATTTTGGGCTCTACATTATTACATTCTCTGCAATAAATGACTCTGTTCTCAAATATAAAAGAATTGAAATTGGGGAAGCAAGAATTCCAGAACATTTTGGCTGAAGAACAGCATTAAATCTTTGATGTAAATAACTGTAGACCCAGCCTCCACCTGGTCCTCTATGCAGACGGAGCAGAGCCAGGGGAGGGAGGAAGCCGCTACAGCTGGGCTGAGAGAATCCAAGGGAAGAAAAGGCAGCAGTTGTGCTCCACTGAAATGCAGACTGCCTGCCAAGTTCTCCAACTGCACTGCACCAGGAAGTATTTTTTTAATCAGAAAAAAAAAAAAGGGTGGAGGGAGTGTGGTTATTGGAAACAGGGCAACTTCTCTATCTATTAATTGGCATTTTCCTAGAAAGACTGATTGTTTCTTAAGATATTTTTTTTCCATGTTCTTTCAGTAATAAGAAAAATTCTAAGAAGGAGTTTTAACACAGCTGTCTCACAGAAGGTTATCTCTTGTTTACAGTACATTTTGACACTGCCTTTTAAGCACTGAAATAGAAACAAACAGGCATCTAAATACCTGTTACCCACAGTTTGCAGAAGTGATGCATTATTAAATATTTCCTGTCACCTTTTACATTATGTTAATTTGCTTTATCTTGCACATCTGTTACACATCCTCCCATCCAATGTACGGGAAAAAAATATATTTAAACAAAGTTATGCATGCTTACATGAAGTCAATATAGCTGACATTATGATACAACAGGTCAAATCTTCAGAGAAATTGCACCAGCTACTCTGAGTGAGGAACTGACCCTCAGTCTATGCAATGCATCTTACAGTCCTCACCTTCTAAAATAAGCTCTCTTCATCACCCTATCATGTTTTTTTTTTTTTTTTTTTTTTTAATCTTCATTTAGAAGTTAAGAAACCAATCAACCAACCAAGCAAAACCCAGGAAAAAATAATTTAAATTGATGCTCCATTACAATACTCTTTATTCTTATTTTGACTTGTCTAATTTAGGACTATCTTCAAGTTTGTTCCCTTACACAATCACCTAGTTAGCATGGGAACAAAAAGGAATCACGGACTTTAACCACTTCTCAAATGAAAACAGTAGGTCAGAATATTCTTGTTGACCACAGTGGGAATTTTATAAAATCTAAGTACTACACTGTAGGAACGCAAATTCCATAGGCAGGCAGTACTGCCAGTCTGTATACCCAATCAGTAGATAAGCTTTTACATTAGACTTTTATTATAATGAGGAATTCTGACAGAGATTTGGATTAATTATATCATGATGCTTTATGCCCAATTTTATAATCAATACTATAAATACATAGACTCCATCTAAAAGCAATGGCTTCCAACAGCAATACAGACTAAACTTTTGTGCATGTAAAGCATTAACATGAAGGCAGAAATTGGGTTAGGTGTCCAGCTTATGTGGTTAAAGTACAAGAAAGCATTTTTTTTTTCCTTTATTTATTTGCATAGGTCTCATTCGCAGTTTCCTGGCGGAGGAGGATGGTATGCATGCAGATACTTGGTGCCTCCTTTAAAGCCAGCAACATCATGATAAATGAACTCAACCAATTTACACTACCACAGAGTTTCCTGCCCTGAAAAAAAATCCTATATAAATACTTGTAGCTCAGTAAGGAAGACTGCAGTACAAACATGCATCCTCTTCCACCACACCTTTCTGAACAAATACCACGTTCCTCACCTGTTTATAGTATGATATGCAACCCCAAAAAAATCAATTGAAATCCCACAAGTATGCTCCAAATCAATAATTTTATTTTTGCCTTGGGTTTTATTTCAGGTTTCATCTGCATTCATTAGATACAACCTTGGCTCACTCATAGTAACACAAGAAAAAGCAGAGGCTGCCTGCCATGGAAATCCTGAGCTTTATTATTTTCAAAATGCAGAAGTCTAAAGTGTTGTTAGCACCAAGTTATACAAAGGTACTTCATGCGGAGAAGTATCATGGTAGGTAACACATAGCTTACCCCAAGGCTAGGGATGCTTCAACTGAAGATTGTGGAAAAGAGATGTCTAGTTTGAGTAATTCCCTTGACTTGGGCCTATACATGTATAGTAGTCCCTCAGCTGCCCACATCTTTGCATTTTGCACACATCACCTGTGCACACAGATCCTTAGAAACAGAGACTTCTCCCTCTTGATAGATATTTAAAGCCTTATTACTACCAATCATCAATACTAACTCCAAGAGCACCAAAATATGAGAGTTCTTACAACTACACTGATACTGTAAAAAGTTTGTTTTAAATGATGTGAACACATGGCAAAGAATAAAAAGACTGTACTCTTCCAAAATTGGGAAGGGCACACACATCTTCCAACAAAAATCCAACTCCTAGTCTTGTCTTCTGGTGTCATACATCCTTTCTCCAGGGACAAACCAAGGCTTTATTCACCTTATCTCAGACCTCAATGCATGGAGAAGATTATCAGTTAAACTTTTCTCATAATCTTTATTAGAACCATATTGGTTAAGGGCAAGTCCTTTAAGGACACTTGACCACAGCAGATCAAAAGACCCAAGAAATCTGAAGGGATTTATCATTATTATTTTAAATGTTAGATAATGCATTTACAACATTTAGTTATTCATCAACAGTTAAGGAGACGGACTATCAGGCAGCAAAGCGAGAAGTCTGGTGCGAGGCTGTCGGAAGAATAGGTTTGATAGCTCTGATGTGGAATAACTGATGGGCTTATGGCTAGGTAAGAGTATATGGCTGCTGTTAATCATCTGCAGTACGCCACCACACGGGGTTGTTTCTTTCAAGTAGGGGTGTCTCTCACTGGTAAGAAACCTCTCTTCCTCTTTGGAAGTACATACCGTCATTCACAGCAAAACCAAGAAAACTAGGATTACATGTATACAAAAGCGCAAGGAATAAAGAACACCAGAGCTCTGCTCGTCCAACCACCACCCACATTTCTCAGAAAAATGGGTCCTCTCATAGGACCCTTTACACTGGTAGCACGGCAAACCAGCACACTTCCTTCACAGTACTTTTAAGATGGAAGAAGTGCCGTCAGGTTACATGCTTTACACATCTTTACCCAGCATGGTGGTTTTCTGCTCTCCAAGGAGCATACTTGTGTTCCACTGGCAGAGCCCCACTGGCATGAGTGGTTGTTGGGCCAGTGAGGCTGTGGTGGGGCAGCCCCAGAGGAGGGTTGTCCCTGACCAAGATACCAGCAGCCGCTAAGCCCTGTGCATTCCTGTGATGTGGCCCATATTTACTTTTGGCCAGATCATTAGCCAAAGACATGAGGAGATAATATCTTCTTTATCCCTTTACAAGCAGAGCAAGTAAGGAGCAATATTAGGGGCATTTGGGGTAAAGAAGATTACACTTTGGGTAGAGCTATTGCTGTTTCCACAGGAAAATTCAGGGTCATCTGCAACCAAGAGCTAGTGTGTGTGTCTGCTTCAGCATATATAGCTCTGCTAGTTAAGTCAGTTTTATAGGCAACTATTTCATGTTATAATAGCAGAAAAAAAAAAAAAAAGATTTAGAAAGGCAATCTCACTTAGCTCTGCCACGTAAAGCATGTGTTCATTTGTAAGTACAGGAGTAAATCCCATAACAACTCATGCTTGAATGCAAGTGTGCACTTCAGTGCTGGTACTTGGCTGGATCCTTAATTTCCAACTCATTTGTGTGAAGATTTTGGATACTTCATAAGCAAAGGGGAGTAGTTATTAAAAATTACCCATTTACTCTTCCCAATAATGAAAAAAAGCAACTGTAATTTCCCATTCTCTTATATCTCTTGTTTTAAAAAAGTCTCACACTGATACATGACATTTATTTAAAAGGAAATGTTTTCAGGCAAAGAGAGAATAGTGTTTGTTTTAAAGAGAGAGTGAGACAAAATGGCACATTCAGATCTCCTTCAAACAGGACCTAACTTAGAGCTGTGGGTGTGGTAGGTACTTACAGTATTTAACCATATAAGTAACAGCACTGGGATTTTTAAATCTTGGATTCTTCGTCAGGTAACACATGCAGATGGAAGTACCAGTGCTCTGAATATTTTACGACCACGTGACAAACCGTTTCACAGGCCAACATTTTCCCTTTCTGCCAGAAAAACCACACTGAAGACTCATCTGGAAGGAGAGTCTCCACTCCCTCTAGAACAATCTTAATTAAAAGTTTTTCTTGCATACTACTGGGTGAGAGGGTATATTTGCTAGGAGGTGGGACGTAAAGATATCTACATTTAACAAGAATATTTCAGTTTAAGGTAGCGTTTACCCTGAGCACTGTTAAGGTTAATGCAGAAGCTAGTTGGTGGGATGAACCACTAGGAAGGATTAGTAGATTTTTTTTTTTAAGGAACCAAACTAAAAATCACTAAAAGGTAAAAATGCAAGAGTTGAGGCTCCAACAGCAACTATCATCACTATTGTTATTTTCAAAAACCATTTCTGGAAAAACATATCATATTGACAGCCTAGCGTGGAATCCCCTGAAGCCTCTGGAGCTTTGGATTTGCAGCGAGTGGGTGGATTGCTGCAAGTTGCAGGATCAAGAATTAACCATCAAGTTGTGAACATGCCCAGACTGTGCAATCACATCATCGTTTAATGGTGACCTTTATCCTTCCTTGTATCTTTCCCTCTCCAGCCTTTACTAGCTCGTCACCAGTGGCAGACTGTAGCGTCTTCAGGGAGGGATCGTATCTTTCAATATTTTTTTCCTGCAAGATGCCCAAAGCACTTCCTAGAAACATGATGAGATCTCCCAGGGAGCTCAGCTAAGTGGGATAAAGGCATAGAATCATAGAATGGTTTGGGTTGGAAGGGACCTTAAAGATCATCCAGCTCCAACCCCCCTGCCATCAGCAGGGACACCTTCCACTAGATCAGGTTGCTCAAAGCCTCATCCAACCTGGCCTTGAACACTTCCAGGGAGGGGGCATCCACAACTTCCTTGGGCAACTTGATCCAGTGTCTGACCACCCTCACAGTCACTAAGTATCAGTCTCACATGCTTTGGCACTTACTAAATATGTGCTGTAAAATCAAATGGATATGCTCCTGTATTAACGTTGTTTTCCCGCTCTATATTTTACATGGGTTGACTCTAGATTTCCAGATGCATGGGCTTAGCCTTGCACTGCTCTAGGCTGGACCTTGTGTATAACATATTTTCACTAATATTACTTTAATATTTCAAAGGACAGAATTGGGACTGTTGTATTTTGAGTTCCTCGAGTACACAGCATTTAAAAGTAATTATTATAGTACAAATTTTTTTTTTTTTTAACAGTTATCCTCTATTGGTAAAAATATGGGGTTTTTTAGAATTAAGCCAGCAATTCCTTATGAACTCCCATTTAAAAAAAACAAAACAAAACAAAACTAACCAAACAAAAAACAATCCACCTTTTTATAAAACTGATCTGGTAAACTGATTCTCTCAGGACAATTACCGGTAATTTTCAAAAAAGAAAATTAATGCCTAAGAACTTGGAGTTAAGCAACATTGAAAAAAGCCTCCACTCTCCTATATCTCCTCATGAATAGTTTTTGTAACATTTTCTGGCACTTCAGGAGAGCTGCACAGGTGCTCCCAGGTAAGCTCCAGCAGGTGACTGGAGGCCCAGAGGGTCTCAAGCTGGTATGGACCAGAAGCCTTTTCTCTTGGCCTCTCACCCCACTGACCAGAACTGCCCAAAGCATTAAGGCCTTGCTGCAGGAATAAAACTGCATGAGACCAAATGAGCAGATCTAACTGTTCATCACAGTTGAATTTCATCTGGCATCCCACATCCAGTCCCCCCTCTTACATTATGTCAGGCCTTATGCTCATTAGACTACTCTTATCAGCCACGTTTAACTCATTAACCCACGGGGAGTGAGTTAAACCCAGAGAGGGGGAGGAGGGGAAGTAGTACTTAATTTTGGGCTGGTACTAAGACTGAACCATCCCAGAGAGTCCAAGCGGCATACAAAGGAGTGAGACAGACCTCTTCCCCTTTGTAGTGAGAAACTAATGCATATGCTTATCCCACCCTTCCATTTGCCTATCTAAGGGCACTCAAGGACTCCAGCTTGATTACTCCTAGGGCAGAAAGTTATTTTAGGATCAAGAATGAAAACAAACAGCTGGCTAGTGATTCCAGCTGTGGAACAAGAGCAACACCAGAAGTAGCTGATGTTTGAAAGCATGCATCTGTAGCTGCCTCCTCCACAGGAGGAGAAACACACACAGCCTTCTCTAAAGTGGAATGCTAAAAAAATAAATAAAATCACTACTTATGTTAATTTTCTTACAATCTTGGCTTTTGAGCTCCCTGGGATACCTCAGGAAATGTGGGTTTCCTCATCCAAACCAGCCAATCTTGTAAATTGGTACTGTAGAAACCAGCAGCGGGTGTGGTTAGCTCTCAAAACCACCGGGGAAATAAACTGCAGAGACTCTCTAGCAAAGCCATCAGCGTTTGGGCATGGGAGTAGCCACGAGCACGGCACTGAATTCCCTTGTCTCCAAAGAGACAACTACACCATCCTTGATCTCAATCTAAATTACCTTCCATCAACTAGCCAGTCCCATACTAGCTGGCTGCTTTTCCACCAGTTGTCTGGAATTGCTGGCACATAAAGTCTCTAGCTTAGTCTTTGCCTGGTGCCTCTCCCAAAAGGGGCAGAGAAGCAAGAGATGCCCTTTGCCTTGCCAGGCAGCTCCAGGGATACAGCATCTATTCGAGCACACTTTGAGCCACAGGAACAGCGCAAGAGAAACAGCCATGTCAAAGGGCACATCACTATCCTAGACATACTGGTATAGAAAAGGTATTTTCTTTCACTTAAACCCTAGGACTGAACAGGTAGAAAGTTGACAATAAGCTTTTCAAATTCAATGTAGGATTAAAACAAAAAAAAGTGATCTTACCACAGGAAATCTGCATCATTTTGGAGTATAATAAACGTGTTGCATGTAATGTAATCACCTGCTAATGGCTGATATGGATGGGCTGCCTCTAGCACTATAAAAAGCCTTGAGAAAGCTTGCTGCGTAGTTACTGGTACCTCAGTGCCAGTACACTGTAGTGCCAGTAGTGTACTACACCTGTTGACAAGCAGTAGTGCAGCACACGGTGCCTTCCACAACCAACTGCAAGTTTGTTAACTGTCTTCATTGCTTTATATTGCATCCTCTCCTGGTCCTAAAGCATTTTCCACCTTGGATACTGTCCTTATACAGTAGATTCTCATAAAAAGCAAATATCTGTATGTGCTTCTACACAGAAGAAAAGTGGCTGAATGAGTGAACTGAGAGCAGAGTAGGTGAAAAACTTAAGGTACTCTATCACAGCAAGGCAAATGTAGAAGTTTACTGAAATGACAGTAAACAAGTTCACTTTTAGCCGTTTACTGTATGTTCTTTAACACCTGAATTCACTTTAGCCGCCCTTTAACACTGGAGCGATCACATACTTCACTTTAAACACTGATGTCACATACCTGAGATTAGGGAGGTATTCAACTAGATTGCTGTAATTGGAGATCACAGAGAGGTTTGTCAATAGTTGTCTAATTATTCCAGCTTAACAGGAACACTAAGATTTCATTGAGTTTAATTTGAGCAGAAGAAACAAACAAAATAACAGGACTCCTATAGGAATACATATAGAGTTCTAGATCTGAGCCAGTGTAAGTCAGTGAAGACAGAAATCTTTAATGGACACACAGGCTGAACAATACTGTCTAAGGATCTGTCTTTAAGAAAACCACTGAGTTTAGTTAAGCTATAGAGCATATAAACAAGAAGTTGAAGGCAGGGTCCTGAAGCAGTACTTTTCTTTTTTGTTGTTGAATGCCCTTTTTGGGATCAATGGCAACCTCCTGATGGGCTCCCAAGAAAAAGGATGGTGTTAAGAAAGACCAGATTTCCCTCAGTATTTTTTAAGTTATATTGAAGGCAAACTTGAATGGTATCTTAATCATCATCCACAGATTACATGATGAACAGAAGAGAACCAAAAAGTGTTAGAAATAAGGACAAAGTTAAAAGGAATAAAACCTAGAAAAACATCAGCGGTAGGTGGAGTTTGGAAGGAAAATAATTTGTCAAATGTTACCTAAAACACAGTAACATGGAAATGTGAAATTCAGAGCTGGGTCTATTTCATCCCTGCTGCAAAGCTGCATCGTTTAATTTAAATTCCAACAAGAAGCAATTTGGCCCTTGCAGTAAGACCAGGCAACACTGCAACCAACAAGCTTAGTTTTTACAAGGCTTGAATCAGAAAGGACAAAATGCAAGGCCAATGACAATCCAGCAGAATTTTTGTCTGAACTTCACAAAGATGTAAACAACCGTGAAGGATCTTGAAGAGAGCTTCAAAACAATTATGTGGTTGGAGGAACTGACTAAGGCTTCTTCACAAGAGCTAAAGATATCCAGCCTGACTGAGCAGTCTCCAGCAGCAGTGGGAAACAGACCTAGGAATTTTTGAGAGAGTCTTCATCTAAAGCCCAAAACCATACTGAAGTTACTTACAGCAATACAAAGCAAATGAGTGTCATGGGATAAAATGAAACACTAGGAAGTACACTGCCAGGGAAAAGTATACCCCACAGAAGAGTGATTCTGCTGTGAAATATGCAGCTCCTTTCCTTGGCTACTTATAAATCCAGATTAGCAAATACTAACAACCGACTCGGAGGGGTGTTATTTACTGGAATCATACAAAGCCCTGAGGAGCAGCACACTTAATGAAGTGAGATGATAGAAAATAAGATTCTTTGGAGCTGAAGACTGACTTCTTAGTGTTTTCCAAATTCAAAGTCTAAAGTATCTCCCTTCACAGGCTCCTGAATTAGCAAAACTGATTATTTCAAACATCTAAATGCCTCACTAAAAATTTGACCCACTATTTTATAGAGAAAGCTCTTCCTCATGGCAGGGGGGGAGTTATGACCAATAAGGGAAAACCAAGTTTTGCATCCTTTAGTTCTATTGCAAATTTATTTCATACAGGCTGTTTAAGTATGCAGAAGTCATTGAAATACAGTTGTCAGAGAACATAAATTGTATCATCTGAATTGACGCTTTGTAGGTTCACAGAAAAAGCACACAAATGCAGGTGGGGGAAGAGAGCCTGTAAATCTGCTTTTTGTTATCTTGTGTCTGTCATACTGACTGATGCAAATATCTGCTTTTAGCGTACATGGGCACGTTACTGGATTGGTATCTCACAGTGGAGTCGTGTATTGGCAGGAACAGACTACAACAATCCTCAAGTCTTTTCCAGTTCTTAGACCTACATCTTACTGAAAACTCGCAATCTTTCCTACGTCTTACTCCAGATTGAAATAAGCCCTAATTTTGGTCTAGTCTAAAGCTTGGCATCTGTCAACTTTATGGCACAAAGATACACAAATATAGTAGCATTTATTTTCTGCATATTATATCCTTCCATTTATGATTGTGAGAACCATTTTACATCAAACCTTTCTCCAGTTCCTTCCCCACCCCCTCGCCTTATCTGCACGCAAACTTCATGTTCTTGACTATTTTCCCTTTTAGTTCGATTTTTCTTCCCTTTGTAAACAATAACTGAGGGACAAAAACTTTCCAGTTACATTTGTTTTTCCCTCAGAAGTTAAAATGATATACATTGGTAGGGGAAATGGACTGCACAGTAGCAATTACACTTACATTTAGTACAGCATTTGGTCTGTGTATTTTGGTTGCCTTCTGAAAGTCCTTTTATTTTAGCCTCAGGCCTACTTGGCTGCAGTAGGTCACTTGTTTCCGACAGCAATAAAAATAAAAAAGAAACAGCCCTGAAAGCAGCTTTTTTTTGTTTTTTTTCCTTTCCCCCGAGGATGTTATTTTCTAGCCTGTCTCAGTTTCCGGTTCCCATGAACCAGCTTGTTGCTGTTGTGTTTGGATTCATTGCACCATAGGAAAAAGTTAAGAGGCAAGCTTTCTTTTAAAGAAAAAGTGAGACAGATTTTAATAGAAAGCCATCTCAGTTTCCATGCATTAAGGAAAAAAAAAAAAAATCTTTTTTTTTTTTTTTCCCCAATCTTTTTCTCCATTTTCCTCTCTGTATTTATTCTAGAAAATCCCTTTCAGCTTTCCTGAGATTTTGAGTGGTACTGAAGGGCAAGGCTTGGCTTTTGGCAGCAGCTCACTTTCCTCATGGATGATGCCAATCTTCCAGGAGAGGCTCTTGAGGATTTTGCCCATTGGAAGCAGCATTTTGGGAAAGCAGGTTATTTTACCCCTCAAAATGCCAGTCCATGTGATCCCACCACGGCTTCATTGGCGCACCAAGAGTGAGAGCTGGACCAAGGCCTCAAGACCATTCGTATCTGTCTTCACACCCAACCCATCATCCTCTGTCTGCTCCAAAGGAACAGGCCTGCTGCTCTGTGGAAATCACAGCTTGTGTAAAACACACACGTATATACGTGCAGCTACACTCTGGTCTTCAGTCATTACTGCAGGACTTGGAGTCAACAGGGGGCTTTTTGCTTTCTTTTTTTTTTTTTTTTTTATAACTAGTTTCATAAGCTAAAATAACTGACCCTACTTCCACCATTAGTAGATTGGAGTTGATGATCCACTGAAGCCCCTTTCAACCTGAATTGTCCTATGGCTCTAAAATACAATTAAACTCTCAGTCTACTGCCCCATCTTAAATAGCTTTTGAACTTGTCTGATTTTAATCCAGCTTGGCAAAGGAGTATTAAAAGATAATTAAGGTCCTGGAATTTTTTTAAAATTTATTTTTTTATGTATTTATTTTAGGGTTTGTTTGGTTGTTGTTTGCTTGGTGAGGTTTTTGTTTGTTTATTTTAAATTATGGCAGGATAGAGAAGAAAGATGAAGAGTAGATTCCTCCTCCCTCCCCTTCCCTGGGAAAAGCAGATAGATTTCACATTTTGGACACTATTTAGCAACAGCACATACATCAAACAGCCCGTTTCCTTCATCTGTTTATGCCTGTGACTCAGATAAGTCAACGACACCAACTCTCATGCAACAGCCCCATTTTCGCCTCCTCAAGACGCTAACCTTTCTCCAGAGGCACTCACACCCTGATCTAGCAGATGTCCTGCAGAAGTAATGGTTGCTCATGGCCACAGCTCCAAGCTGAGATACACCCCATACAGGAGTGTATCTCAAGGAACCACAACAAAAACCCTAGAAGTGGCTTTGACAAAACCTGATGGAGCTACCACATATTTTTGTGTCATTGGCACAGACAAGTTGCAGTTTTCATTGCAGTTTCATACCAGAGATGGCTGTTACATGCTCTGACAATTTTCCCCTTGAAAACAGCTACACCTACTTCAGACTTCACAGAAACTTCAAGGTGCTGTCCTACCCCAGAAGGTTTTCATCCCTGAGATATGAGGCAGATTTGAAAGCAAGATTGGGCCAGCAGTCGCCAAAACATCCAGGTTTCTAGGGACACTATCTCACCCTGGGCTGGTTTATCTGGACAGTTGGAGAATCCAAGCATGAGCTGCCCTTGGGGCGACAGATGAGGGGCTCCAACTGCTGCCTGATGGTGAAGGATGTCTCGACAGGGCTGTGCTTACCCTGTCAGCATCAGCGAGGCGTGCTGGCTGCCTGCAGGTAAGTGTATCAGAGATAGTGGGATCCCTCGCCATAGATGGACGTGCGTTTCCACACAGGAGCCACGGGTCTCGGTTTTTACCTCTCCAGTTCCACCCTCCCTCCCCTGATGTGGGATAGAACACACAGCAGAGATCGAAAGCCTTAAAGAAATCCCACATTTCTATTTATGTATATATTTACAATGCAGGCAAATATATTTTAAAGTTGTAAATGTCTTTAAAAAGACATTTTAAAAAATGTCTTCCCTCCCCTTCTCTAACAGGCTGCACACTAGCACAGCACCTTTAAACGTGCCGTGCATCTGACTCACAGCATCTGGGAGACTTTGGCTATTTTCTTAAATCTCCATATCCTGATCCCTTGCTAGCATGGCCATGTATGTGAGTGCTGCTGTCCCCCTCACACACTCACCAGGCAGTATCACAGCATTTTTCACAGCTCCTCAAGCTCACATGCCAGAACTGACTAGTCCACCATGGTGGCACATTTTGGGGAGGTATGGAAGGCTTGGGGGTGCAGGGGAACAGGACTGAGGTGCTGCACACCTGCCTGGAGCAGTTGGAGTTCAATGCCATCATGCAGTTTGGGGGTGGGCAAGAAAAAGAAGGGCAGGAGTTATTCCCCAAGTTCCATCATTCACAGCAGGGTTATACCTGCTCCTGAGAAGAATCCCATTTGTATCCATCATGGGATTTTGGCTCCCTCAGTCCTGCCTGTGCTGTTCTGTTTCCACCGTTTCTTCCCAGGGGAGAGGAGAAAAAAAAATAAAAAAAAAATCAACAGCGTGGTGGTGGTCCCAAGAAAATCTAACAGGCCAAACTGACACCTCATTATATAGAGCAGCAGTTCATTGATCCCACACTGGCCACACATTGCACAAGTGCATACTTCTGTGTGTGATGGAGGGTAACACTGCCGGGCTCCTGCAGGCTGGGACTGTTCTGGATAATTCCCATAACCCCTTGAAAAGGTTTAGAGCTGGGGAATCTGTCCAGGAAGCGTTTGTTTTGCCACACCACTATCCTCCTATGATGTGTGAGCAAGCTCCCTGGAAAGCCTGCATACCCTGCCCTGTTTCCTACGCAGGTGCAATTATTTGAGGCCCTCTGCTGCTGGTTTGTGAGGAACCCCTGTCTCGGGGCCCCAGATGAACAGGACGAGGAGCCTGCACAGCCTCTGGGAGTGGGCATGCTTCTCGGCTGGGGCACTGCAGGGATCAGCAGCACCCACTTTGGAGGGTCTTGCTCCCAGCCATGGCAGCAGCACCCTGCCAGCAAGGCTGCCACCACCTTCCAGCTCAAGTCTGCCATGTTGTATACATGGTAGTACCCTGTCCTTAGACCTCACCTGACTCCTCCAGCCCTGCCTCAAAATCTCTCAGAAAAACAAAGGCAAAGCATTTTGGTTTGCAGGAAGCACAGGCGGCCACACCACCCTTGTTGCAAGTCCCAATTTGTTGCCCAGCTAGTGCAAATTACAGTTGCTTTGTATGAGCACTTTTATACAGGCAGCATTTTGTGTCCAAAAGATCAACAGAGTCCAAGTAACTGCAAAAATAGAATCAGATGCAATAGCATCTTACATAAGCTTTGGTTAATAATAAACCCAACTTTACTCAAATCCTAGTGACTCTAGTCCTAGTAGTGACAAGACAGGAGATAACTATGAGAACATATTGAACTATTTACTGTGATTTGATGAAATTATCCTTCCTGCACTTTGTAAATTGTTAATAAGGAAAGGACATGTTCAGAGTCCTCCCTCGTATTGCTTTGGATTGTTCAGGTAGGTTGAAATGAACATCTGATTTAATGGAATGATTGCAAGTGTTACAGCATAGATTTGTGAATTATGTTTTACTAGGACCCAAAACAAGTAAAGACATTCCAAGTGGGATGTCTTTTAGTTTACCTTTCCAAAATCAACAGTAAAACCCTATTTAAAAAGAAAAAAAAAAAAAGAAAAAAAAAAAAAGAAAGAAAGAAAAGCAACATTACTTCCACTGGTAGGATAATCTGGGTCCTTTTAAAGTCTGTCCTGGCTATCCTTGTGCTTCTTGATTAGACAAGCTGGCCTTTATAAACTATGTTTGCTTCTGCCAAAAAAACAACCTGCTTGGTCAGGGAATAAACTGAATTTCTGATAAACTGGATTATCCATTTTGGAGCCCTTTGAACTGAGAAAATATTAGTCTTCCCTCCTGCCCCTCAGTGATTGTAACAAGGGTCTGCAATACTGTCATAGAAGTTTACAAAGCGACCCCAGAACAGGCTTTTGCCTGCCTGCCCCTTCTATTCAGGAGTATTATTTGAGGAAAGTGTTAAATAGATACTATTATCAGTCATACCTATCCTCTTCTGCCATGGAGACCATAATGTCCCAGGACAGGTTAGAGACAAAAAGGCATCCAAGCCATGAATAACTAGGAGACTAAGAACACACATTCCAGGAGCAAACAAAGGGAAAGAATTTAAATGCATTGAAATGCAACAGTCTCAGCCTCAGAGATATTAACAAAGAACATACCCTATAAAGGAATTTGCAAGGTCACAACCTGGTAAGAATATTCATATTCCTTCTAGACACTGCCAACTGGATTGGCAAGCTTCTCTAAAGCCTGTTCTAAGTTACACATTGCTTCAAGGTTTAGTGTCTCAACAATATACATGGCTGGTGCATCAGTAGTACCTATGACTAATGCAAGTTATTTAGATAGGTTTGTTAAAAGCAAAACAAAACATACATTTGATTACACCAGATCATCCATTTTTCCTCAGTTTGATGACAGAAGTCCAATCCAGATGTTAATTACAGAGAACACTTCAAAAGCAAAGGCACTTCTCAGAATAACTTTGGAAGAACAAAACACTTAGTTTTCGGTTACAAGCTGAATTTGCTTTAACATTTTTGACCACATCTTTTTTTTGGTTACTTACACCTTTCCTGTTGTTCTGTATACTTAGTGAGGCAAGGATTTGTAGAAAGATAAGATTAAAGCATATGCGCTGACATAATGAGATACTTCCATAATGTATGAAAAAGGTGATATATTTTAACAGTCTTAATAGTGATGTTTTCTTTCTTTGAAACAGACTTCGTAACTTTAATAATGTTATAACTTTTTTTTTTTTTTAAACAAAGGAATGCACATGCATACATGTCATGGTCACAGCTAGCATCTCAGTCATTGTGGAGGGAGCATTTAGGTTCAGATGTGAGCAGTAACACTGCAGTGCACGTCCAGCAGGCAGAGAGAACGGGAGTAGGTATCACTGGATCACAGCATGACCCTGAATAAGTTGTTTGATTGCTCAACTCCAGTTTCTCAGTTTGTGAAATGGGAATATTAGTGTTTAACTACCACAATAAACTAACATATACATGTGAATACTAAAAAGGCCATGGTATTTCCACGTTAGGAAAAAAAAACACCCCACCAAAACCAACCTCCTAGAAGAATGACAAAAAAATTGACACAAGGTCTCAGAGTGAGGATGATTTGGGGATTTAACTTATCAAAGAGAAGGTCAAAAGTTAACTTGATCACAATCTACAGGTATTTATACAAGGAGAGAATAGCTATAACTAGAGGGCTCCATCTCTTAGACAAAAGCAAAACAACTACTAGAAATTCAAATTACCCAAGGCTGCAACAAATGTGCCCGCAGTAATAATCTTCAGATCAAGGCTGAAGAGCACAAGTTTCTGAGACACACGCTAGGTTCACCCCCAAGTCACTGGGTTACGTGCAGGCACTGCTGGCCAAGATCGTACATGCATTCTTTGCAGAGGGTCAGATTAGACTATCTTAATGCATTCTTCTAGCCTCCATCTAGATTATTTTTCAAACAGCACAAATTGAATTAAAGATCTAAGAGGGCATCCTTACCCAAGGGCTGGTAATAACTCCAGAAAAACTTACACTGAAGCACGAACATTGGCTAGAATGTTATTAAAGTTTCTGTAGTGACCACTGAAGTTGATAGCTTTAACTTCAGCTCAGTATGGTTTAAAAATGGTTTTCTTGGGGGGGTGTGTGGGGGAAACAGGAGGCCAAGTTTTGCCAGAAAGGGGTGTTTAGGAAGGTAGGCAGCCAAGGGCAGCCCCACAGTGCTTCACTTGGTATGGGGAGGGAGGAAAGTTATTGTGTGTCAAAAGCCTCAGGAATGAGAGCAAAGGTTTCACATCAGCTGTCTCACTACTGGGAATACTCTGCTTCTTTCACTTGTAAGCAGTCTGGCTTCTTTCCTGACTTGAAACCTTTACATAGGAATGCACAGGAGCGTATTTTTTTTCCCCCTTGTGCTGTCATTTTGGGTAAAGGCAGGTAATCAGCACTCACCAAATTTGAACAGCACAGTCTTTTGAACAATTAATCCAGCTGGAAATAACTGCATGATGTACATGGTAATGGACAAAGGCAGTCTTTTTGGACCCACAGTTCTTTCAAACAAAGTTTATTAAGCCCAGAAAATCAAAGTTCTACACTGTTAGGCTGCTCTTATGCATCCCCATCACAATTAAGACAACTCCAGCACCTACAGGCAGTATCACTTAGAAATGCAGGTAACTCTGAAAGGGCTAAGGAAAATTAAAACTGCAGCTGTAAGCAGGGATGAATTTGGGTAATCTTACCTAGCCTGTTATTCCTTCACACATCCCAGAGCAGCAGCTAAGAGCCATCTTCTAAATGCATGCCCCTCTCTTCATACAAATAATAATAATAAAATCTCAGCAAGTAGTGCCCAATTCCCTGGAAACACTCTCCTTTGGAGTTAGATGTCTAAACAGATTGCATTTCCACGAAAAAAAATGAGACTTTCAGACTTCAAATTAACCAATATGGATTGGATACAGAGGATTTGGGTTTAACCCCTCCTCTTTTGTGTGATTTAGAACTTAAATATGAACCTATGTCTTCTACCTCCCAGAGGCCCAACAGGCTACTGCATCCTAAAAGTACTCCAGAGAAAATACTGGTGAAGATATGTTGAAATGATGCACTGCCTGCAGCATCACATTCCAAAATGTCACATTATTTACTGTAAACACCCATGAACTACATGTACTCTTATCTCCCGATTCAAAGGTAGCTGACTGCAGAGACCAACAGAGACAAAACCACAAACACAGCACTATGTGATTTGCTGTTTACTTTCCATCATTTACCAACACAGATCCATACCCAGCTGGCAAGGGATCTGGTTTGTTTTGTTGAGATTTTTTTTT
>NW_010336536.1:0-237 GCF_000700745.2 Antrostomus carolinensis
GAGTGGTGTCCCTCAAGGGTTGGTATTGGGGTAGGTGCTCTTCAACATCTTTCTCAGTGATATGGACAGTGAGATACAGTGCACCCTCATCAAGTTTGCTGACGACACCAAGTTGAGTGGTGCAGTTGACACGCTGGAGGGAAGGGATGCCATCCAGAGGGGCCTTGACAGGCTTGAGAGGTGGGCTTGTGCTCACCTCATGAAGTTCAACAAGGCCAAATGCAAGGTCCTGCACCT
>NW_010336536.1:258-3694 GCF_000700745.2 Antrostomus carolinensis
GGTGATGAATGGCTTGAGACCAGCTCTGAAGAGAAGGACTTGGAAGTGGTGGTGAATGAGAAGCTGAACACGAGCAGACCATGGGCGCTTGCAGCCCAGAAGGCCAACCGTATCCTGGGCTGCATCAAGAGAAGCGTGGCCAGCAGGTCGAGGGAGGTGATTCTCCCCCTCTACTCCGCTCTCATAAGGCCCCACTTGGAATACTGCATCCAGTTCTGGAGCCCCCATCACAAGAGAGACATGGAGCAGCTAGAACAAGTCCAGAGGAGGGCCAAGAGGATGATCTGAGGGCTGGAGCACCTCTCCTATGAGGACAGGCTGAGAGAGTTGGGGCTATTCATGTGGATGAGGCTTTGAGCAACCTGGTCTAGTGGAAGGTGTCCCTGCTGATGGCAGGGGGGGTGGAACTAGATGATCTTTAAGGTCCCTTCCAACCCAAAACATTCTATTATTCTATGATTCTAAATGGAATCTCATGACAAACCAAGCTAGATAGTCCAAGCTAACTGAACAATGAAGTACTCTGAATATTGCAATTATATTAAAGAATGTTTGACATACATGGAAATGTTGCTTTACATACAGAAAGTATGTGTGCTGAGCTATCAGTTCCTTGTTGTGACATGCCATGTACAAATGTTTAGCTTGATGATTCTATCACATTGGGGTAAAAGGCTTTAAAATACATGACAGTATAAAATAGATCAGATGTATAATTTTGGAAGTATACTTTCAACATAAAAATACCATCAAATAGAAATTATTATTCTATTTCTTAATTTTACTGTCTGTTATATTGTTCTTAAATACTGCAAGTCAAATTTGAGTCAGATTTGATAAGATCTTTTGGGCAGTTTGAAGAATGTTGATTTGCTTTTTTGATTTATCGACTGTTTAAATTTGTTAATATTTTCCATCACTATCTTTTGCACATATAAGTAAAATGATTCTGTAGAGCACCTGGAGCTTCAAAAACACCCTTGAACAAACAAATCTAGGTATGTATTCTACTCAAAGCATTAAACAATAGTAATTTCTATCTTCATCACTACACAAACTGCAATTACTGCATTTACAGAGAAAATATTTGTTCACATGCTACTGTCATTAAGGGAAGGCGTTTCCAGAACTTTCAAATGAACCTTAAGCATGGACAGATAACATCAATTTCCAATAGGATTTGAGTGCTTATTAAGTATCACCTGTTAAAATATCTAAATCTGTTACACCTCTCTAATAATCTCAATTTAGAACTTGACGCAAGAATTCCTTCATAGTTTTACATGGAAACACACACTCTGGAAGGAAATTGAAGAAAAGTGAGATTATTGGTGTGTATTATTTACTATTACTGAGAGAGTTGAATGACATTCCCACAAAATTATGTCTGATTTGGCATAGACCACTGTCATTTGTTTTTCTTGGTGTAGGCCAACAGTAGATAAATTGATTCCTTTTTGAGGTTTAAAAATTGAGGTTTTGTTCTTTAAAGGTCTATACTATCAGTCAGTGCTGCAATGTTTATATCATATCTCCCTCAAGACTATGCCAAAAATACCATATACAACTTCTGATTAAGCTAACTTTTCAGAAATAGATACTTACATGCAATTACTTTTTGTGCTTTCTATGTGTGCATTCTTTTCTAAGTTCCCTCTGTATCCCTGAAAAAAATATTCACTAGCATATTTGAGAAGAAAAAAGTTCAAATCTAATCATATCAGCAGCAAAGGAGAACCAAAAATCAACCCAGATGGACTCAAAACTTACTGTAACACAAAGGACAGGAATCCTTACACTTATAATACGTAGTATCAACATGGAAAGACACTAGACTCGCAGCCATTAGATATGTGTGGCAGTTTATTTCTGAAGTCTTTTGACACAAATGACTCTTCTTTCTCATTATTATTTGGAGAAGGACTTGTGCTCAGAAGGTTGATGTTTTCAAAATATTACTCTATATATACGTTTTATCCAAAGATTGTGTTCTAAATCCTGCAAAGCTTCTGTTCTCTCAGTCAACAGCAGTGCATTCCACAACTTAAGTACCAATCAAGTGATTTTTTTTTTTTTAATTGTATTTGCTCAACTCAAATGACCTAGTGAAAGCACAGAAACTCTGGTCTCTCATCTACTCTTTTTATGTTCCTTTATCATGATAACATCCTGATTCTCAAACTGGAATATCATCAAATATTTAGGTTCTGTCTGAAAGTGTGCTTGTCTTATGTGATGAACTGTAAAGCTCAATTTGCAATTAATATTTTACCTCTCTGATTGTTTCCTCTCATTTCTTTTTTTTTTTGCTTTAAAGCCACTGATAGCCCATTTAAATTGACTCTGTAATAATTCAATTTATTTTCTATAGTCCTAGCCTAGACTTACTCCTCTCAGGTACAGAACCTGCCTGAATCTTTCCACCTATCTGGTTCCATGTAGGTATGCAGTGCCCACTTTTGATCTCCCTATCATCATTAGTATAGTTTTATTTATAAGGAACTATTCCAGCTCAGAATATGTAATCCCACTCTATTAGAGAAAACTATGCACTGGGCTGGAATTTGTTTAGAAACTGTCCTCAAGACCACCTTTTTCTGTATTTTTGCTCTAAGGCTGTGCAATATCAGGGATATTCCTTCATATTGAACGCTGATATTTGGAGCCCATCCAAACCTAAAAAGTCAAAACTTCACACAGTTCCAAGTCAAACCTGGTATCATGCTACTATTGGCTTTTCAGCCTATATTTGGCAAAAAGGCAGACAATACCGAGTGATTTCATTTGAATAAGATCCTAAGTATGTGTTTAAGTATTAAGCCAGGCAAATACCACAATATTATGAATTATGTGCTGAGCAGTTTGCAGCACTTTAACTCTTTGATCATCTTTTTCCACATAATTGTGCCAATCCAAACTTCAGACTACATTCCTGTATTATTTTTCTTTGCTTTCTGTAACACCGTAACACAATATTTTCACATATTTTTAACACATTCAGCCAGAAGCCTGAGCTTAATTTACATACCATAATCAGGATTGGGTACTAACTAGTCAACTATTTGATATAAAAAGATGAGAGTCTGTCTATTAGGATTTTCAAAACTTCTTAAGTATGAACATTATAATGCATGTATCTCATGACATCCAAAAAAACCCTTCACAATTCCAGTTAATCCTGTCTACAAATCTTCACAATTCTTCACAAGTTTCTTCAGTACATTGTCAGATGTACATCAGTGTGTTGATTTACATCTCTAAAGAGAAGTCTCCAGTAATCTTCAAATTTGCTTTGTGAGATTGATTATTTACATAGGAAGTTAAAAGTATGAACTAATGGGAATATTTAGGACCTTGTCTCGCCTTGCCTTGCCTTGCCTTTTTCCTCTCCTTTCCCCTCTACTTTTTTGTCTTCCCTTCCCTTCCCTTCCCTTCC
>NW_010336537.1:0-15004 GCF_000700745.2 Antrostomus carolinensis
GTTTGAGACATTTTTGACTGCCCTGAGCCAAACACATGGAATATTTTTTTTCTGCATTGTATTACGTGGAGCGGAGAGTGATTTGGTATGGTGCTGATGATCCTTAGTGTGGGAGATACTGCAACAATTCATGTTGCACTTACAGCAGTATATAATGTTCTGTCTCATATTATCTACCATGTGCAATTTGTAAATACAATTTAGAATGGTGTTGGGGGACAAGGAAAGAATTGTGTACTGTTTTTAGAATAGTATATCTCGGATTTTGATACTCATTCAAAATAAATGAATTTTTGTCTTACTGCACAGATTTTCCATCTGACTTTTCACCTTAATATCTTGTACCTTTCAAAATTTGCATCTCTTTTTCTTCTATTATTGTTCCAGATCTTATAAATGGAGTTATGATTAGTGATATTACTTGTTTCACTTTCTAATCCTTCTTGGCTGTGCAGCTCCCTTCTCTCTGATACTCATTTGTCCAAATGTATTTTTTACAGTTAAAATATCTTCCCAATTTCTTCTACCTTCTTCCTTCAAACTCTGCAGTATTTGTGCAGTCTGATTGTAGTTTAGGCAAGTATAAGTTAGAGATGACAAACTCAAATGTTTAGGACACACAGTGACACACAGTACACAAGACTTACTTCATTGTAGCTCGCTTCATGAACTACTAATGGCAAAAAAAAACCACAAGAAATATTCCAGGGATGGTTTTACGTTCTTCCTAAGAATGTGGGAAGGCAAAAAAAAGTTGCAGGAGATAATTGAACAGGGGCAGCTATGCACTGTCAGAAGATCTGAGATACTGTACAGTGCTTGGTAAATCTTTAGTTAATGTTTACTTGAAAGATTATTTTTCTCCCAGTCTTTGGTGGTGGACGTTGAATGACAGGATGAGGTTCTTGGTTTATATGCTTGTCCAAATAGACGTCATGTGTCTGGTGACCAGGATTTGTAAAAGTGGTGACAATCATGAGTTGGTATCCAGAGTTTTTACAGCATAGTAAAAAGTGGTTTTTATCATAAAACTGAACAGACTGAGCCATCTCTGCAGGTCACCTCTGATTAGCAAATAATTTATAAGGGTAAAATTATGATTCTTAACAGACAGGTTATTTTTTCTAATCCTAAAACCAGAGACAAACCAGTTAGTTAATGGCATGACAAGCAATGATTTGAATTTAACTAGGTTGGTACAAACCAAAAAATATTTCCAATTAAATCCTGAACACTAGATTCTAGTAGCACTTACATAGCTATCTCTATCTTTAGAGAAATGCAATAACATGTTTGGCACACTAATTTCAGTTTAAAAACAGAATTTGAGTCAAATTCGTACATCCAACTCACTAGCTGGCATGTAAAACCTTGATATAAGGTGGACTGAAATTATTTTATTCACTGTATTCCTTTTAAACATTGTACCCAACTGTTACATGAGGGCATAGCATGGGTGGGAGAACAAAAGGAACTCTCTTCTCTCTTGAGCAGCTACCAGAAGCCAGACATAATTAAGATCACTTCCTGTTCACTCCAATGGTGCAGATACTCAAAATGGGATTTGAGGGACTGGGAAGAAGATACAGTCATGAATCTGCTCATTGAGTCAATCAACATAATGTAGTGTTGAAATTAAGCTGTAACTCTGAATAGCACAAGAAGCTTTCCCCAGGATACCTTTTGCCACCAGTGCAGCTCCCCAGTACAGGCATAGTTAGGAAGGTGTAGAAACTGTTTAATTCATGATGGACCTGTAGGAGCACTATTCTTGCAGCATGAGCATTCTCTGTGCACTGAGCAACTTTGGGAAGGGTTCTGACCTAGTCCTCCCAGCCCCTCTCGGGGTGGTTGAACAGCACTGTGGTTATTCATTCTGTAGGCCAGATAGATAGAATTTCACCCACTGGGATATTGACTTTCTATCATTCCTCTCTGTGTGGAGCAGCACCGTTATCCTAGCATACTAGTAGTAATTACTAGTTTGATAATGCTTTTACAAATTCCTGCTATGGTTATTATTTTTCTCATGGCTGATAATCATGCTGAATTATCCCCTTTCTTAATACTGAGAAGATGCAATAAAGTGCGTGTAACTCATCCTCAAAACACCTGATCCATCTGAGTGGCAATTCAAATGGTTTTTCCTTTGGAATCACCAGTACATGTAACGGCCATCAAGTAATGACTGTATTTGTTGTCTTAGAAATTTTTACTATTTAAAGAGCATTTGCTGCATAAATACTACTGAATTAGCCATCTGCAGAGATGTAATTATGGTTGACTTTAAAGCTTATTTAAACAGGGAACATGAAAATCTTTTTCATTACACCTGCAAAAGGAGAAAACCACTATAATTAGGGATTATGTCATGGCTAGAAACTAGGTTTCTCACTTCCCTGATATGAATGGTAAACCTGGGTGTACATTCATTAATTTATTTCCTGTGTGTACTTCTCATGAATTTTCTCCCATCCTTTTCATTAGATTGATTTGTATACATATAGATTTCTGTCTGTAGTATGCATCAGACTCCTTATATTACTGATACAGTAATTATTATTGTGTGTATTGTAATTTATCACAGCATGAGTGGCCCTGAAGACAAGACTTTATCCAGGACATACAATTCCTTGTGCTTTCCTTGAATGTGCATGGTCTTCACCTTGCAAAGACGCAGGGCTTTTTGTATTATGACATTTATTTGAATATGTGGACTTAGATGTTTTAGCCTATTTCACAGCCATTGTTCTGCTAACTGTAAAAACCCTTTCACAGGAGGCTCTTCAATGAGCTCAGTGCAGAGCTGTCCTGCCAACGCCTAGCAAATTTTCCGATTAGGATACAGTTTCCGTTCAGTTTCCCTTGCTGGCAGATCTTGCTCAGGTCTGTGCTTATGGTGTTAAATAGGCCAAGAATATTTGGTTACAGAGAAAAATATCCCATGATCTCAGAAAGTTATACAAAGTACTAGCTTTTGAATTTATTAAATATGACAGAGACTTAATATTTTAAACATTATTTCATTTTTCTTATAAGCAGTAGGGTCGATAACATTTTTTTAGATCAAAGAAATATGTGGTTCCACGTTTTTGGTCATGACAGGTAAGAACCACTCATGTATGTTTGAAATATTAGTCTGGAACATTTCTCAGATATACTACAAAAATAAGTGGAATCCATTGGAAAAATAGTTAATATGTAATACTCTCTCCACTAACGTATTATTCAGGCCATAGGGCTTAGAAATCTGCTGGTGAGGTCATTGACAGGAAAATTAATTAAAAGTGTTAATTTCATGTGTATGCATTGAAGGTAATAAAACTATAACTTTAGGCATGTCTTTAAAGAACATCTTATGACATAATTAATTTTTTATCCATAGTTAACTCTGATGATAATGACCTTTCGGATTTTGGCTATGGTGATAATGGTCTCACATCTCATGTTATGGAGTTACTTAAGAAGATAAACCTAGTCAGGATGAGAACTGGAGATCAAGGTCAAGCAAGCTTACTGCATCAAACACTGGACTCTGCTTGCTGCTTTGTTTAAAAATGGTATCCCTCCTTAGGAATCAGATGTTTTACATGATTTCTAAATAAAAATCTCTATAAAGCCTTTAGAACATCAGCTGTGATCCATTTGGAAATAATTTTATTAACTCACTTCCCTCAAGTCCTTCAAAATAGTAGCACATCTGCTTTGAATTAGAGTATTTCAGACTGAGACATCCTTAAAAGAAAAATAGTTTCCTCCAAATTATTCAGCATAAGCAAATGTTTCTTTCATTTGAAAAGGAAGTGTAACATAAATCAAAGAACAACATGCCCACATTTGTTGCCAACAGCTATATTATTTGAAATTTAACAAAGTATATTTCATCTCAGTTGCTGCCAACAAATAACATTTTAAAATACAGTTATATTAATTTTGTTTAATCCATCATCACTCTTAAGTATAGATGCAAGTCTTTGTTCTAAGAAATTACAGGAAAAATATTGAAGGATTTTAAAGGAATTTTTACGTTTCTATGGAGTATGTATCATTCTCTCATCAGCTGCAGATAGGGTTTGAAAGCTCTGTGGCAGAGAGTCTTATAGTGTGTTTTGTGGCTTCTTCAGGAATTTCTAGATAAAGTCACTTAATTATTTTTCTTTCCAATTCTATTCTGTGAAGTCATTCAGTACTGTTGAAGCTTAGAATTCATTCTTCTTACTTACTGATCTTATTTACTCCAAAGTAAGAAAGAAGAAAGTTTCCTAAACTCAGCAAATTTTCAAAAGGGGGAAGAACGGTGAGTGCAAGGTAATGTTGATGTTTAATCCTTGCAAACAGGTATTTTATTGAAGCCTCATTTCACTGAAACTCAGTCTTTAAACTAGTCAGACTTCTTAACTCCATTATTCTTATTTGAAGCTGTTCCAGAACATCAGTCCTCTTATGATTAGCAAATTGCATCAAGCTTCCAGCTTCCATTTGTTCATAGTGATTTTATATTATACTAGAAGCTGTTTTGCTATCACAAGCCACAAAAATATTAAAAATTACAAGAAGAAATGAAGTAATTATTATTTATTTAATGAAAGTGAAAAAGTTTAGCTACAGGTTGTCATAGATACAGTATCTTGTTTGAAATCTTTTCCAAGCCATCACAGAGCACTGTCTTATTATCAGAAAATCAAGATTAACATTCTCTTAGCTTTTTTTTATGTCAGTCTTTTCTGTTTACAGTAATTATTCAACTATCAAAAGAATCATTTTCTTATATGTTTCAAAACAGATGTGAAAGTGAGTGTTTTCTGTAAATGTTGGGTTTTGGTCATTAAAAAATCCCCAAACAGCCTTTACTCAGCTTTATTTCTTTAGCAGAACTTTCACTTTCTCCTTAGGATTCTGAATGCTCCTGCGTGCAAATTGGAATCTAGTAGATGGATCTGTAACAATCACCAGGATAGGTTTAAAGGTGGGAAAGTCTGTAGGTAGGGTTGGGAAGGGTGTTTATAGAGTCAAGTCTGATAGGGTCAGCTGTTGGTTGTAGACTGTCAGGGGCTGATGAGGGCTAGCTGCTCCCTAAAGGTTGGGAATCCCAGCCAGCAGAGCAGTGGCCACTTCAGCCAGGACTCTAGTGCCCAAGCGATGTGAGCAGGGGAGGCCAGTGAGTGGCAGGTAAGGTTGCTCAGGCCCAGGAAGATGTATTAGTGCACTCAAGGCCTCAACAAAGATCTCAGGCTGGTGAGGTGCATCAGGCTGAAACTTCTACTTGACTTAGGGTTAAGCTTTAGCAATAATTCAGTAAGAGATTAGCGTAGTTTATGACAATGCATTCATTACCTTTCAAAAAGCACTGGAATCAAAGATAACTGTAGGGAAATAAAACATAATATATCTTGTAACCACCTATCATTCCATTTTGGCTTCTCTTTATACTTCATTTGGTAGGCAATCAAGCCAAACCAAGCCTCAAGACACTTCAGAGAGTGTCTGCCAAAATCAGGATTTAGTTTTTTAACAAGCCCTATTCTAAATTGGCCTCTTAGAAATGAATTCAGACTTGGAATGATTACCTCTTTGTAGTCCCATGTCCCAACAGGATTTTGTTAAATACAGACTTACCATAACCTCTATTTGCCATAATTGACTCAATTAGAGGTGTCCTAAGTCCTGTCTCTTATACAAGATAAATTTCTGTCTGGGAGGGACAGAATTTATCTGGTTTACCATTGTCACATAACGATGCCTCTGAAATGCCTTTCAGTTGGTTAGGCTCTGGCTGGGTTTGATGTCTAGATTACCTGTAGTTTATTAACTGCTGATACCATGCAAATACCAACCTTTCTGACAGACTTACCTTTGAATGTGCTTGACTTAAATATATCACTTTCTGTAATATATACTGCTAGAACAACTTGCAGTCCTATAAATGAGAGCACTGAGTGAATCTTACATGGCTAGCAGCTATGATTTTATAATTATAAAAAAGGAAAAAAATATATATTATAGAAAAGAGAACCACTGCTGGAGATCAAAAGGATAAGGGACCCAGAGGAAGAAGGAAAGCTTTCTGTACCTTCACCGTAACATTTTCTGAGGTACAAACTAGGGCAAATAAACTAGTATAAATCAGCTCATGCAATTTCCAGGGAAGAAGAATTTGTAATATTTTAATGTCCTACAATAAATACCTTGTGGAACTGGAAGTCCCAACATGTAAATATTATCATTAGAATGCATTTATTGATTTTCCAAGTTAATAACATTTTATGTTATACAAACTCCTAGATGTCAGAAAAGTGCATTCAAAGCTGAACATAAAGAGAAAGGGAAATGCAGAGAAAACCTATTCTAGTGTGCTTTTTTTTCTTAGTACAATAAAAAATAATTCAGGGATTTATAAAATTGAATTTGTGAGGATGCTGAAGCAGCTCTAGTCACAGTACATTGTATTATATCTGGAGTAGAAAAAGGCTACCCACAGCATTTATCTGTAAACGATTTTAATGTGAATCCACAGAGAAAACCTGCATTCATTTCATGTGGGATTGCATACTTGCCATCATGTCCTAATGATTTAATAATTGCTTTTCAAAATCTCAAACGTAAGCTCTTAGGTAGTAGCCTATTTGTAAGTACCTGAATAATTCAGCTGTGCGTACTTTACCTACGCACAAGCTTTCCTTGTAAGCTAAAAAATCCTTTTTCATTACAAGAATAATGTAGTAATCTAGTTTTATCTTGTATTGTCCAGTTGTTCTAATATAGTCTCCAAAATAGTTTGAAGTTGTGTGGAAGTCAATACATTTTTAGTGTGATCTGGCATTCAAGAATTGGACACGTGCATTTTGGTCTAGGGAGGGTGACATTACATCCTTATTTGTGGTAACATAAAACAGCATTTAATTGTGCCATTAAAAATGGCATTATTTTCATAAATAACTCTTATGTTCCTAGGTCTGCAAAAGGCTTATAAAAGTTATAGAAGAGGTTCTTTTGGACTTTTTTATTTTTTATAATTTCTTTGCTTTAGTTTACTAAGGCTGATTCTTTTGTTTGGAGCCATTTTACCTCTTTCAGTGGAACTGCCTGAAGTTACTAATTAGGTTTCCTGCTTCAGTGTTAGACTTTTCAGGTCACGGTGATGTGTCATTTAAACAAGCCCATTAAGATGAATGATGTGTGTTGTAATTTCATTAGGGTCATCAATAATGTATTGCACTTTTCTGTTTAGGAGTCTCTTTTTCTTTTGTATGTGTCAGGATGAGTGTATGAATTATATTTATACGATCAAAATAGTTAAAGATGAGGGTAGATATTTTAGCAATTAGGCCAGAGGCTGCAATTGTTGTTTTAGAGGTGTAACCTACAAAACCAATTTGTATTAAGGAATGTTTAAGTAATTTAATTTCACAGTATAAATTAAAGTCTGTTGTTATCGTTATGCATGTTGTGGTCACATAGTGATAACTTGTGCCAATGAAATGTCTGGGGTTTATTTTTCAGTCCCTGTGTAATTTTTAATGAAAGCACTTTTCTGACTTGTAAATGCTTGGAAGTAATAAACTGGACTAGCCATTTTTTTCGTTTCATGCAGCTTGGACAGAGATAAGAAGTAAAATTGTATAAATTGACTCTCGTGAACATGCATAAAGAGATAAACCATTTCATGCAACAAAAAGGTGGCATGGCTTGCTGAGCAAAGATAAGTAATTGGAAAATATGAGATCCTGGTGAGAAATCCTAGCAGAAAATCTGAGGAAAAAACCCCAAAACAGGTTCTGTATAATATTACTTGTTATTATTTGTATTCATAAAAATAAAAAATAGGTTCTGTCATACTATGCAATCAGCTATGCTGAAGCCATACTACTATTGCAAAAAGATGCAGTGGATCACCTGCCTGTGGATTTACTTAAGATATTCTTTTGAAGTATGACAGCAGACTGCTTTGTCTCTTTCATTCATCAAACTAAACTTTCCTCATTAGAAACTGGTTTGCACTGTAGTCAGGAGGGATGGGCTAGGAATACTTGTCTCAGTGGATCACCTGCCTGTGGATTTACTGTGATTCCAAGATCACAGCAGTAGAGTTAAACTGTATTAACAACCTTACATGTCAAGGTAAACCATCTTTTTAGCCTGTGTGCCTTCTTTAGAGCACATTTGAAGATGGGATAGGAGAAGATCTGTTCCTATGCACCTCAAACATTTTCTCAGCAGTCCCCAAATGTTCCAGTCTTCAGGTCATCCTATCTTTAGAGTCTGATTTCTAGTGGTCTAAGTTAGTGTGGCTCTGCTGATGGGCATTGTTTTCTGATATTTTTATTAGTTGACATTACCCCAATAAAGGAATAGATGGATCCTAATATAGATCAAGATACTGGTTTTGTAGACATTTGGGGCAGAATTCTGTCTATCTCAGTCAAACTCTCCCAGCCACCAGCAACCAGATAGGACTGTTGCATGTCTTCTGAGAGTAGAAAGTTATTATCTCTAGCATTGCCCCTGCCGTTCAAGGGCTTTGAGGGGTTGTGAACAAGCTTCTGTCTCCCTGTGAACTGTGGGAACTATAGAGGAGAGTTCTTCAGAAGCCTGGTTCTGCTCACACTGATCTTAGCAGGACTCCCTGAATTAATTTCAGAAGGAGCAAAATCAATCCCTGCTTTGAAAACTACAGTATTTCTCATAGGATGGCTGATCCTTAAAAACCAGCCAACCAAGACTTTATCTGGTTCTCAACATACACAGTTTTCATTTACTATATCACAGAGATGCTTTATGGACAGTCCATAATATAACTTCAGCCGCCTTTGAGTGTAAGCTGCATCATAGTCTCAAGGAACAGCAGCGTGATCTCAGAACTGAAGCAGCAGGCAGTTGTCCTCTCCTGGCTGCAGCAGTGCAAGCTGAAGAAGTTATTGCCACATCTGCTTGTCACTGTCCTCTTGCTGGAGGTTTCTGTCCCCACTGAGCTGTTCCTGCAAATGCTGCTAACGTGTTTTGGTCCAAATGATCTAGGTCAGTGATGACCTACTATTTAAAGTGTGTAAGCCATCCTTCTACTGCAGTGTTGGATTCAAACCTCTTCTGTTTAAAACTACCATGTATTTCATTGCAGAGCACTTGAAATGGCTAGATGTATTGCTGTCAGGGGATAAAAAGCTTGCCATTCCTATTGCACATTTCTGGGTTTGGATGTATACCCAATATAGAAGGATAAAAAACATAAAGACTGAAAAATTGTGTTATGAGGATAGGAGTTATTTCATTGCCCCTCATTCGAAGCATTTTTTCAAACTTGAAAACATGGCAGAAGATTGTAGATGTCATTTATTGGGCTAATTCGTTACTGTTCCCCTTGTAGACTGATATTTAGATGACTCATATAATAATAAGATACACTTTTGTGGTCATCTCTGTTGTTAAGTACTCAGCAGTTTTATTACTAAGTTGGAGTTGCCATTGGGGCTGTTCTATCATGTTACTAACAGAGTATCTAAATTGTCCTGCTTTCTTGCTGGTTTCACTCTGTGAAACAGCATCTCCCCTGCCCTGAACACTGCCCTGTCTTTCAGGATAAGGTCCTGCACCAGATCATGTGTATCTTGCCTGTTTCAAATTTCACTCACTTCTGTTTACAGTCAAAGGAGCTCCTGGGTGGAGATTTATGATATTTACACGCTTTCTAGTTAGGATAATGATTACACCTACTTTTAGATAACATTTATAGCCTGTTTCAAAGTGTCTCATTGCAATCACTGACTGGCTTTGAACTCTGAGCCTTCAACACCTCATACAGATTTCTGTTTCCAAGGAATTAGGCATTACCTTTTCATGCGTTTTTATACAAGCCATTAAAAAGTCTTGCAGATGTTATAGGAAAACACAGATTTTGTTTCATAAAGGGTTAGCTGCACATTCCATTTATTTCCTTCCTCAAATATGTGACATTAAAGATGGGTTGGAAGAGTTCTGATGCCACAAAGGATTATTGATGAAATAAAGGCTCTGCTTAGGGCAGTGAGAGTTTTACCATTGACTTTAATGCAGCTAGAATTTCACCTCTGAAGTGTGAAATAAATAACAGGAGCAGATAGGAAAAAAAAAAAAATCTGTCCTTAGGGTCCACAGTAATAACCAAATTTTTTTAGAGGGGAATAAATGAAATCCAGCTGATACTTCATGAGGGGTGTGATAGGTCTAGGCTCATGATTTTGAATAAAATCTTGAATGGTCAAAGAGGAATGGGAGATTTCTTTGATGGATTTAGTGGATGTTTCAATTTATGTACACCTAGACCAATGAACAGATGCAGTTTACAAAGCTGTAATAAATATGCAGTTGTCTTCCAGTTTGCCATGGGGCAGCTTTACTGTTCATAATATGTATCATCTGTAAAGTGTGGCTGATATTTGTAGGGTTTCTTGGTGATTTCTGATGTATTGTTTTGAGTAAAAATTTTACTATTCTCCATTGTTCTCTTCTAGAAATATTCTTTACAGGCTAGATGAAAGGACCAGCCAGTTTTCAGTACTGCTAGAGGCGCTGGAGCACTACAAACTGCATCAGTCAAATGAGACCATTCAAGCAGCATTGTCAGAGGTGCTGAACAGCATCAATTCAGCTCAGGTTTACTTCAAAGCAGGACTTGATGTGTTTGAGAGTACCTTAGCTGGAAAGAAATGAGAAGATTCTCTGCATTCTAAGACGTTTGTTTACAACTTGCGAAACAAAAGTTCGACTTGGACCAGAATTTCTCTGAGGATGAAACCTTTCTCAACTTTTCTTTCAGTTGGCGCTTAAAGGTACTGCAATGCGTGTTTTTATAAATATAAAACAGTCTTTTGCACTGTTTACAATATATCTCAAATGTCTGTTTCTGAATGTATAAAACATAATGAGAGGGAATAACACTTAAGATACAACTTTCGGAAGGACATCTGCTGTATTTTTATATGTAAAATATATTTTTGTGACTAAGAGCTTAATCTTACAAAGTTCCAAGCACGCCCTGCAATATGCTGAAGACCTGGTTCTGAGACATCCTAGATGTATACCCAGGTGAGCATTCCATGCCTACTCTGTCAGGAAAATGTGATTTAAGTATATTCTTGTGTTTCTTAACTGCCTCAGCAAATCATCTTCCTTACTCTTTTCAGAGTAAGTAGTTGAAGGATGTGGCATTTCCTTGGGTATCCAGCACAGGAGTCGATCAGGAAATGCACAAAACACCCTTACCAGTGCAATCTACCATCTTTACTCCTGTGGAACAATAAATACCTCAATTCTGAGAATACAGAAAAACTTTGATTATCCCATTTCTGTATAAAAAAAAGTTGGGTTTTTTCTGGTAATTCTTGGAGATAATTTTTTTTTGTGATGATTTCAAATTATTTTAAGTTTGAATCAGTAGTTTACACCTGTACAAAAATACTTTGAATCTTTACGTTAAATAAGAGAACTGCCTAGTCTTATAAGGTTACAGGCCTTATAAGCTTATACATTACCAAAACAGCCCACTTCAAGGTCTCCCTAAATTTACGGAGAGCAGTAAATGAAAACAAGACCTCAGAGTTCTGGGAATGTTTTTAGGGATTCCACCACTTGACTACACCACCCACTGTTCCAGGCTGGGTCATTCCATCAGTAGTGCCCAGCATGTAGGACCTGGACTGTTGTCAAAAAAACACAAGCAAAACAAGTTCATTCCCCTCTGTAGAACCAGGAATTCACCTCTGAAGACAGAAGCTGATGAAGCATATTGCAGGGCTAAAACTGAAATCTGTTTGGCATTTGTTGGAAGCCCTGTACAAAGGCTGGAATCACATTGTTACTTTGATGGCCTGAAGTAATCTGTGAATGAAAGGATCAGAAGGTTCAGTGTCCTAGCCTCTAAGGGGATAATATATACACACTTGAAAATTGCAGGTCTTAATAATATAAACAGTTAAAATTTTTAAGCCCTATTGGGTTTAGAGTTTTACAATCTCAGATGATTCTGGGGTTAGAGCTTAAAAGTTAATTTTATATAGATACTTAGAATTGAAATATAATTTATTTGATGGAAACGTTACATGTATTGTTACCCAGTTTGCCATGGTCATTACAGAAATATTTCAAGTTGCAATAAAAACTGGAAAAGTATCTGTATTACTGTAAAAAAATTGCCTTCGGGAAAATTTTAAAGTGCACAATTTGGTGAAAGGGTGAAAGCTCATGATACAGTACAAGACTTTTTAAAGTGTGTGTTCATATAGCAAGAAATGAGAGTTGCTTACAGATCTGGGTTTCTGTTTCCAGAAGTCCTTGGCAAATGGGCAAGGGGCTAGGTACTTACAGCTGTGCTGTTGCTACATTTCTTTGCAAGTTATTATCATAAGATGGGCAAAAGCATCCCGGGTCTGACCAGAGGTGGGATTATGCAGCTATACAGCTACAGCTGTGGTGGGAATATGTTCAGCATCAGTCAGCATGACTGTATGAACTTAGACATGATTATCTCCTATCTTTACTTAGCATCTGATAAGCAAAAGCACATGATTATTCTTTGCTAATGCTGGTACCAATTCTGTTTACTGCAGAGAGAATTTGACTTCTGAAGAGTAACGTTTTTTCTGATACTGCAATGTTTGTTCGTCCCTTTGTTTCCATAGTTGTTATTATTGTAATACTTAAATGATTGGAATAGCCACTTTTGAGTCGTCTGTTTATTTTGTGATAGTATTTGGGGATGTACTGTGCTCACTACATTTGAATTGTATATTCTGATAAGGACCACTCTTCTAACAGTTCATTTAGTAACATATTTTCTTTGGAGTGCTGACTCGCTGTGGAACCAGTGTCTATGATCTTAAATGATATAGGGTCAGGTGCCATTAAGAGACCAAAACAGAGATTAACACTTCCTTTAACTCTGCTGGGTGAGTTAAATAACTGCTTCCTCAGTCTTAGTATGTATGTTCCACCAAAACCACCTCTAATGTAACCAAAGTGTACTCATGCAAAATGGGTGAAATCTGTTGGGAAGAGTATCCCTCATGTATGAATTCTCTACCATGTAATTCCTTACTAAAACCTTTCTCTTGTTTTCTCACTAATGTCCTTCTACAACACTTTAAAAATAGCAGACTTTGAAGTGTTCCATGACAAAAATGCACTGCTACTATAAATGTCTGTCTGTTCTAGAGACAATCATATATTCTTGTTGGTGAGATGAATCAGATGAGCTATTTAGGGACTTAAATGCATTGATTGCAAAGTCATCTCACACTTCGAGATCTCTAGGCTTTTATTTCAAATGTTCAGATCTTATGTATAAGTGAGTGCTCAGTAATAATATTTGCACCATTATAGCTTCAGAAAAGGCACTTTTGAGCCATATCCTTCCATTGATTTTTAAATCCTGCCTATTGACTTCAAAGAATTTATAGCAAGTTAAAGTCCTAAATACCTGATGTGCCAGCCGGCTGTGGAACATCAGATAAAGGAAGGTGTTAGTAAATCAGAGTAGCTTACCCAGACTGGATTCGTTCCTATATTGTGTTGAAATAAACGGAGTGCCCTTAAAGGCAGAAGTGTGTTTGCAAATTGCCTGAATGATGCTAAAAATTGGTTACCTTTTCAGAAACAGAGAACAGTGTGACAAATACATTGGTTGCTAAGTAATCTAAAGTCATGCTTACAGTGACCAGAAAATCCATGCAGCTTGCAATATTTGTATGTTGGGACAGTTGATAATAAAATGCTAATAAGATTTTATTAGTGTATGTTTTAAGGAGTCCATAAAGAAGCTAAAGTACAATCAACTCAGATGAATAATAAGTACATAGAACCTGGATTTTGAGTACTAACCTTAAAAAACAGTGAACTGCTTTTATCATCCGAGAAAAATAAGACTATTTGGATATATAGTATCTGTGTGAATTTGCAAACACACAAATACGCAAATGCCTTAAATCTTCAAAACATTGTACAAACACTAATTTACTTGCAGTGATATGATACATCTACATAAACATAGATGTAAATAATAACGACATGAGAAAATTAGCAAACACTGCACTGCTTCACTTACCTTTCAGGAAAGCATTTCAGTTTGGAGGTGTAAATGGTGGTGCTTCAGCTCACCTCAGTTCTTGCAGCAGTAGGTAGGGAAAAGTTAAATCTCTCGGATATCACAGAAGGTGGATGGTCATCTAGTCCAACCTCCCTGCTTAAGCAGGGTCACCTAGAGCCAGTTGCCCAGGAGGTACTATGATCAGATTACTTTTGAATATCTTCCAAGGATGGAGATTCCACAACCTCTCTGGGCAACCTCTACGAGTGCTTGGTCACCCTCACAGAGAAGTGTTTCCCTCTTCTGTAGATAATAGTTTCTCCAAATCTCTCCCTATATTTCTTAATTATTAAACTATTGTAATTGTTTTAATTACCAACATTCAAAAGGAAACCACCATTTCATTCAGTGAAAACTCTTGTCTGAGGTCTCTAGGATTTCACAGTTAATGTGTTGGAAAGTTTGTATAAGGAGAATTGTCCTTCAAGCCATGGGGCTTATTTTTAAGCTGTAGAGACTAATGTATTTATCTTTTAAGGTCTTCTTGTACAGTCCCTGGTTCCCAGTCACAGGATTTCTATCTACGTGAACAGAGTGATTGAGAACAAAAGATGCATTAGAAAATGCAGGGAGGAGAAATACCCATCAGCATATACGTAGCTATGTGCTGTGAATGTACCTATTTTAACGAAACTTTGGGAGCTCAGTGCAATTCTATGGCTGATGTTGTGCAGAAGGTCAGGCAAGATAATTGTAGGGGACATTCTGGCTTTAAAAGCTATTAAATACTATAATCATAGTTATGGCTGGGCACGTATTCTCAAGGGAGCAGTTAAGAGTTTCCTCAAAAGCCCTGTGTTGCAAGCTGTTATCTGTGTTACTCAGAAATGAGTACCTATGACATATATTACAGTTGCTATCTCAGGAAACAAGCATAATGTGAAAGATGTT
>NW_010336537.1:15034-22837 GCF_000700745.2 Antrostomus carolinensis
ATTTTGCCAGACTCAGAAAGGTGAATGATCGGGAACAAATCTCATTTTAAGATGCCTGGGACCTGAATTTTGAAAACAGTTAGCCTTATGCAGCACTATGAAAGTTCAAAACATAGCTCTGTTGGAGCTCCAGGTTTACAAAACTTGGGACAGAGACTACAGTATGGCAAGTAAATGTCTCAAAATATAGAATACAAATTAGTTGTTGTCTCTTAAAGGTTGTACTAATTGTAAAAATTACTTGCCTACCAATGTAGGGGTAGGATTTATTCACCTCAGTTTTTGGTAGCTTTAACCATAAGACTGTCTTTTCTCCCTCTGCCACCATCTTCTGCAGCCCCCTGCATTCCCTGCATTCAGCTTCTCTCACATCCTCATGCCATGTGATGACTTTCCCCATTCCTCACCATCTTTTTCTTGGTCATTCTCACTAGTTTTCTGTCTCCATTCTGATTCCCTATCATTCTTAGTCATCCCATTAACTTACCAACTGTCACTTCTTAGTCTCCTCTTCAATTTGCCAACCACCAATTAATGCACTTGTTTTTGTCTTCTGAAATCAGTCACACCTTTTCACCCCCCATCAGATTCCAGTTTCCTTAGCCAGTCGTTTCAGTTTTCCTGTACATCAGTTCCCTGGTTTTCTGCCACATTTCTTTGTTGCAATGTGCTTTGTCTGTCCACCTCTAGACCTTCCCCTCTGTGTTTGAATCTGAATCTGTTCAGCTGCTTTGCCCATTCTGCTTGACATGATGGAAAATTGCAGAGTGATAGATCAACTCACTTCCCTTAAGTTTAGATTCTTACTCCTGGTACAGCTGATCATAATGAAGAGAGGAAGGTGATGGAGAAGTCCTGCTCAGATCCAAATGGATAAAATATAAGGAGATATCATCTGTCAAATTCAAAGTAGTCTCTTCTGAGTATATGCAAACATCAGTTTTTCAATTATAACTTGACTGAATGGAAGCAGATTTTCTTTGCAAAGTTGGTTGGTTTTTTTTAGCTTCTCTTCCTCTAGGACCAGGAAATTCCCTCAAAAATATCAGTGTAGGCAGATGATAATCTTGCAAGTTTTGAAATAAACTTTTTGAAGTTGGATGGATAAGAAATTATAGACAAACTCAATCAGATTTGGCACTACCTACTACCTGCCTACAAAATAAAATAAGCAGTATACAAGCATGTAATTTTTTCTGACCTTGTGAATGCCGTCCAGTACCTTTCATTACATGATAGCTATGTACAAAAATTATGTGTGTAAATATCAGAGTAAGAAAAGATGGTTAGAGCAGAAGCAAAACTTGGTTATTGTATTGCAGTGTTTTAAATTATTAAGCATAATAAGGACTCAATCCATATGCACAAACATGTACTTGAACATGCACACTTGAACCTAAGAAGTGCCTAAAATAACACATACTCATTCTGGGAAGCAAAAGATTTAAGAATCTCTAAATTAGACTGTATGTTTACTAAAACAATGGTGCTATCAAGCCTAACAATTTTTTTTTTCCTAATTTTAATCACATTGCCCCTGGTTATTTCTACCATTGTTCATACGCACTCATCATAACTGCAGAATATTTACACCTGCAGATTTAGATTTACTGAAAAATTATATCCCCCTGCAGTCTTACTGGCCTGGCCTGTTTTTTCAGGAGGGTTTACTTTACCATGACTGCTTCTCAGGGTACTATTCTACATGAGTGAGGTCAGCAGAATTTGTCCACTGTTTATGGAATTTCCCAAAAGATTTGGTATCAGAATATTGTTCATTTGTGTTTAGCTTATTCTCTTTCATATCTCAACAGAGATTATTACAAGCAAGGGTATATTTTTCCAAAAAATGGGCAGGAGTCTCTTGGTCAATGTTAAGTAAACCCACGGGGCAGAATATATGTATGTGCAAGTGTTGTATTATAATCTAGTATTAACTTAATAGTTAATGTTGGCATGGATTAATGCACACATTCTCTTAGGAGCTTCACAGATCGGAATTAATACAAGGGCTTAATTTAAGAAGTGTAACCAGAATATAGGCATGGAACAACTTTTTTTGCTGTGTAAGTGTACTATGTGCTTACTTGTCTGCCTAATCCATTTGGTTAAAAAAGATTAGGGTTTTGTTTAAGCTACTTTTCTCTGATTCAATTTCCAACAAGCCTTTGAAAATGAAGTCTTGCTCTTTATTTTTTAATGTGTGCTGCCTTTACTGTTTCTGGAAAGCGTATCATGTGTTAAGACAGTGTAAAGTCTTCTTGTCTCATTGTTCCTGGATTATTTGATAGACTTAAAAGTGGTATTTCAAAGCATGGTCTTTGGAAGAAGGTCCTTTACTGACCGGTTAATGTATATGATATTTTATTCTTGAGTGGCTGCCTTACCATGCACTGGTATAGGTATGCAATATGATGCTTTGAGGCACTAATTTAAGAAAAGATTTTTTTTTTTAATAGTATTGCAGACACCTTCTAATTTTTCCCCATTTGAAACTGTTCTCTCCCAAGCATACTAGTAGTGTAGCAATGTAATACCAAATTCTTTTAGCGTCTGCTACAGGTGGCAAGTTAGGGGGTTATCTGAGCTGTCAGTGTATTTCTACAGTTTTTAGTTAGGGTTTCTTGTAGCCTCACTCAGCTTTTTATGTAACACAGTCCTGATACTGGTCTGAATGACACCAAGGTGAGGTGGATAGGTCCGACTGATGTGTTAGCTTGCTACAGAAACTGTCGTTGCCCCCTATCCTTAAATAATTAGATATAATAATTGGTAAGTGCTTCTCAGACTTTTGGTGTTTTCAGTCTGTATACTGAGGATTCTGAAAAAGTACAGGAACGCTGGGAGTTTTTTGTGCAGTCTCATTTCCTGTTCTCAACAGCTGAAACATCTTGTAGTCTATTAATCCACTAGAGGAGAAATAAGGAGATGCTTAATATTTCAGACTTAAAGCAAATAAGAGGAATATGAATTCTCTTTGTTTTCCATTTGCATTTTATGCAAGTTAATATGCCACATACTCTTATCAGAGTATCTTATATTATGATTCGGTATTCTGAGACAAATGGAGAATGAATGTGATTCCATATCCAGAGGAAGTATAATGAATTCAGGGAACACTTCAAATTCAAGTATCTTAACTGTTTGCTTACAGTGAGAAAAAGCACAAGTAAAGGTACTTGGAGCAGATAATTTAGGGAGATTTAGTACAGGTCTGGAAAATAGTATTATTCTATGTGAGGCCAGATTTTAGCATTGCATTCATACCTAGCTGCATGATAATGTATTGTATGTCCTCGTTGTTGTCCCTTTGAGGATTAATGCTCAAATGCTGTTATCAGTGATCATGTAAGTCTCCATACAAACTATTATTTTTATGTCACGTAGCAACTTACAGAGTTCACCTAATCGGAAGGAACATGCAAGTATTTCTGCCTTTTATATGCAAAGAGCAGCTGTCAAGTTGCGTTATCTTTGTCAGGCTTTGACATAGAATGTGAGATGCCTGAATGATGACTCCTTCATTCCATGCACTTCTAAATTTTCATGTAGTAAAATGAAGTTGCCACAATTGATAGCTAGTCAGTTCAGAATATTAAGTAACTAGTTTGTTTGACCATGCAGTAATATAAACGTGATTCCTGGAAACCAATAAATATCATGTTATGTGGAAATGTGCAATGAAAGGTTGATTTTTTATAACACATTATAGAATATTGAGTCTGAGTAAAACAGCTTATTTGCAAAATTAGTTTACTTTGTATCAATTTGTACTTTTATAACATAGTGTAATAAAAAGGTACTGGCCATTAATGTAAGTAGATTCTATGTACTTTGATTCAGAAGCACATTTTATTTGTTTGTGCTATGAATATGTTTTTTGCGGTCTGTGAGAGTGTACAAAAGGCACTGTGGACTGGAATTCAGTAATAGACATGTGAATTAGACAATATTTTTTCCATAGTTACACTTTTTCTAGAAATTAAACTGGAATATGAAGATGTGTATAATGTACATTGCACTGAATGATTTGGAATTATATTCATTTGTTTTTTGTTGGTTTTGCTTTCTTTTTTTAATTGGTTCTGCCAGTGAGCTGTAACATATGCCTCTCAAGCTGCTGATTCAGTAACATGGATCCCAGGGCATTAAAACATAATGGGAAGAATTAAAAAAGCAAGGAAGAAAAAAAATAGCTAGACAGCTCAGAACCTGGGATGTGATAATGTACTGACAGGTAAATTTTAGGTTATCCACTTTTTCATCTGGTATACAGAAAGCCCAGATATTCAAATTGTCCTTGTATGTTTTTGAGAATCAAGAATTTGAAAAGTAGATAGACACTTTGGATCACACTGAAGGTATTCAGGATGAGACTCTCTCTCAAATAAAAAAAGCTATTGAACAACTTTAATGCTATCTGAAGAAAAAGACCAGTCAGTTCTGAAAATCTTGGTGGTATGTAATATTCAGATTATATGAAATTCAGATGATGAGGCTTTTTCCCATAGTTCAGAGATCCTGAAATTATAAGGCAGTTGTTATCTCATGAAAATATGAATTCCATGTTTTGCTTTTAGTATATGAGAACTTAGAGGTTTTTCTGTACTTATGAAGCACTTGAGAGGTGTAATGAAATAGATTCATTGTAAATGAATGTGTATTTCCAAATGTTATTTCCATTTTGTGTAGTTTTTTTTAAAACTACTTTCCTGTTCACCAGATTAAAAGGAAAAATAAAAGTGATACCTTGTTAATGTTTTTAATCATGGCTAGATCATTAACCTAGTTTGATATATTAGCTCCATACAACGTGCAGCTCTAACTAGAATGTGTCATGTAATGTTAAAGACTAATTTATGAAACATACTCCTTCAGAATATGTTTCCTTTAAGCCATGTAAACTTGTGCCATGAAAATAAAAGCCAGTCATATATCAACAGTTTTATACAAGTATCTGATTTTCAGTTCCTGCTAAAAAAAAAGATCTGTAGAAGTCATCATTACTGAAAAATGACATTGAAGCAAAATGTTCTTTGCCTGGGTATCAAAATACTCCTCTTTGTCTCTGCTTAGGTGATTAAATCATTATCCTCTTTCGCGGAGTATCTGAGCAACAAATTAAAATAAATAAATAAATAAATAACTTTTTACATATTATAAATGTACGAAGTAGCCAGACTTGGTATAGAACAGACTTGTCCAAGCGAATGGGAATATAACCAGTCTTCTCCACTGTTTTATTTAACTTTGAGATTGCTATGGCATTTCTTGCACCTGTATTTCTTATCAACTAGTAGCATAGAGATCCACATGGGTACAGAGTCTATGGGATCATGTAATTATGAAGGCATTTGCTTTTTATATGAAGTGTAGGTATAGTAACCATGCAACGGAAGTAATGAATAATTTGACACTGTCACAGTGAAGTGTTTATACACTAGACTGATGAGCAGCATATGAGTAGAAACAGATTCTGGCCAGTGGTAGCTGCCTGATGGGACCAACAGTGGGGTGGAAAGTCCTAAGAGTGTCAGAAGTGGGCAATGGGAAAGGCAGGTGCTGGTAAGACGGTTCTATTGCACCAGGTACCAGAAAGCACACAGTGGAGGTCTGGCTCTTGCCTAAAGAACTCTGATGCCACTTTAACCAGCTCTGGATCTGTTTTGAATGCACTGTAGATCAGTAAGAGCACTTCAGCCCTACACTGATCTGTTTATTTTGGAAAAGGCAAGGTATGAAATAGGTAAGACTTAACACTAGAAACAGTAGCAAATCCTGACATTGAAAGAGAAACTCAGGGCCTTGTGAGTTAGATTCTATATTCCATCAGAAGATAATATAAAAGTGATTATGAAAGTGTTGCTGTGAGCTGGATCAATTTCGAGATACTTAGTAACAACAATTGGATCACCGTTTTCTCCCTAACAGGCAAAAAGTAGAATGGGTGATCCTAAAACTGGCTAAGATTAGCTAGGTCTAAATATCTGAGTTTAAAAAGCCTTAAAGCCTTTGTTAAGGCAAATACACAAAGGCACCAAAGCAAAGATTCCTTTCAGTACAGTGACCTTGAACAGTCCATTGACCTTATTTCTAACAAACTTCAATCTCTTTCAGCTTATAGCCCTCCTCTCAGCTGCAGATGCTCTGGGCTGTGTCTTAAGTGTTGTAAACCAAGATCGCTCCTTTGAGGCTGTCAGCTTACATCAAGCGAAGATCTGATCTGCTGTTTGTAGTTCAGCCTCAAACAAGTGGAAGTGCTTTCTGACATTGCTTGACTATCTCATTTCAAGGGAAATCTAGTCAGGTTTCTTGTCAGTCCCTCTGGTTCATCTTTGGGTAAGCTGAGGTCAGTGCTATGCCAGAGTTGAATTATCCCATCAGTTTTGAGTTACTTTTCCTCCACAAAAGAGAACACACATTGGAACTAATACCATGACAATATTTACTTATTTTTAACATGTACTGTTGGTTTAATAGCAAGTGTTGTACTTAAAACTGGACCTCTCCCTTAAACAGTTACCTGTCATCCCTTAAGAATAAGCTGCTTTTATACTGTATAAGACAAACCGGTTTCAAACAGTACCCTGTATCCCTTAGCTGTGATTAGAGAGCGCAGTGCACTATGAGAACTGTGCCACTATATATTCTACAAGAGGAATGGAAAATAATGGGCAGAGGTGTAGTGTAAGAGCTGAAAATACAGAAATATAAAATATAAAAATTAAAACAGTAGAAGAAGCAGTCACATGCTATTGGTCAGGCAATTGAAAATGAAAGTTAAAAAACTGGCATCTAAAGTGAAACAAAATGAGTAAAAATTATGTCAATATTGAAGAAACAAAATAGCTGAGAAATGCCTTTGCTGTCATAAACCTGTGGAGGTTGTTACAGAACACAAGGGGTAAACCTTAAGGTTAAAAACTGGTCTAATTCCAAGTTACATGGATATATGTAAGTTGTAATGTGAGAGAAGGTGTACTGTCTTTTAGCACCACATTGAAATGTCTAATACCCATCAAAAAGGAACTGTTATATTCCAAACTGGAATATGGCATCCAGAGAAACAAGGAAAAAGAGATTGCTGGATCTACCACAAACAGGTTGACATTTCTAACTGTATTTCTGTGGTTTTCCTCTGAATAAGCATAGAGCTCGGTGTAGGAATTCATAATGATGGATTTGTCTCTAGCCTGGGTGACAGGCAGGTGTTTGTCAGCGTGGGACTACATCTGAAAGATGGTCAAATTAGCTGAGTAAGTTTCCACATATGTCATGTGTCACTGCATTTCCTAAAGTGAAAGATCACCATGTTATCTAAAATGAAGATGCAGGACTATGATGGGAAACCTTGATATGCAAGTGCTACTTATACAGTGAGCATGAAAAATTAGATCATATCCCCACGCATGAAGTTCACATTTTCAAATTGTAGGAGGATGACCCTATAATGAACGCTGACTGAGTTCACTTTCAGGACTGTGCCATTCATAAAGTGCTTGTCACGCTCTCCTAGCACAACATAACCAGGGCCCTATGAGTGAGTAATAGCCTTGTATTCATGGCAAGGCAATTCATTATCCTATATGTAAAATGACAACTTCATTATCATTCACTAATATAAAATAACATGGAAAGTAGCAGTTGAAATAAAAAGACAGCTTTTTAAATAATTCTTTTTACAGTATGAAAATCCAATACATAAATTTGCAGCATGTAACATTTTTATTAATCTATGAAGAATTTAACTTGATGTTCCATGGCATACTTCACTGATGCTTCATCATTAGATTTAGAGAGAAA
>NW_010336537.1:22888-74598 GCF_000700745.2 Antrostomus carolinensis
AACTGTACATTTTTAGATTGTCAGAATTCTGCCTCAGTTACTTTGTTGGCCATCCAAGGAATTGATTCTAGGCTGTGCAATTTGATGCAGCATTGTAAAATGGCTTAGTTCTGGTCACAATACAGCGCCAAATATTTGACAGATGATTGGTCTTCTCATGGTTTTTGCTGTTATTTCCATGAGGCTTTCACCATACTTATGCATTAAGCAATTGCTTATTTAGCTCCTGCTGGTAAGAATGCCTTCTCAGGGTAAGAGGAACACTTTATTGTCAGAATAATTATAATTACATAACTTTTCTGTTATATATTAATATTTCTGAGAAAACAACCTTTTCCCAATACATTAATTTGCTTCAGATTACATGTGTTGCTGCCCATCATTTTGTAAATCTAGAATAAATTAAAATGAATGATCAACCAGGATAGGTAACTCATTAAGTAGACATAAAATAGATTACATAATAAGGTGTGATCTAGTTGGTGGTTTGAAGATCCTTCGCAGTATGGCAAGGTTGGCATCATTAGCTGTAACTGGGAAAGAGAGTTAAGTCCATTGGGAGAGAAGAACCACAAACCATCAGATTACAGAAGAATGGGAACAGCATGAAGTTGAAAGGGCTGATAGAACTCTTTTTTGGTTTGTTTGGTTTGTGGGGGTTTTTTTCCCCCCTCCCTCCTTACCCCCTAGAATATTTAAGTAGATTATTTTAATAACTTCGCTGCACCAATTCTCTTTCTGGAGATCATTCAGAGTGATGGCCCGGCCTCAGCCAGCACACTTCAGGGTTCTCTAATGTAGCCCACCAGAGGATCTATTTTCCAAGTTTGTTATTAATTTAATTAAATCTCATAAGAGGGGTCATTGGTTGCTGCTTCAATGTGACTCTTTTTGTAAAACAACTGTCAGAGAAGGTGTTTGCATTCCAATACTGTTAGGACTCAATAATGAGTAATCCACATGATGAAGGCTAAGACAGGAAGTTATACTGAACCAGCAAATAAATTTATTGGGGGCAGGAAATCACTCTTGTAAATCTTACGTAAAAACAAGTTGTTGTGTTGTATGAACACCTCAGGGTCTCTAAGCTGATCAGTGTCACAACACTCTTATGACCTAAAGAGGTTTTCTGTTTTCCTCTTTTATAGATAGTGGGACTAAGGTGAGGGGACTTTGCAAAGAATGAGAAAGGCAGGCATGCCTAGGATCTCCTGCATTCCAGGAGAGAAATAGAATTGCTGGACTGTCCTTCTTAAGCCTTTGTCAAAGACAGAGATTTTTACCAAGATAAATTTCTCTAGTCGGAGCACAGTTATATACTTTTTTTTTTTTTTTTCCAAGCGGACGTACAGAGACTTAAGAATTCTCTCCCTGACCAATTGTATGACAGTTGGGATAAATCTTTATATGCAATAATACTCAAGGACCTAAGTAATACATCATATTTGATCTGACCAGGCATAAATCATTTATTCATGATACATCATTCATAACTTGATTCATTGACTCATCTTTAGACAAGACAAGGTCAGTAGAAAAAAAATGATTAAGCTTTTTGCCTGCAGGAGGAAGAAGCTTAAACAACAAATTCATCTCCACATCTGACCTCATGAAACTTCACAGAGAAGATTTTTAAAATAGAAGTAGACTTAAAAAGCCAACTCTTACTCCCAATTACACTAGCTTAAATCCACAGTCACTCCACTGACTATAGAGTAAATGGGAAAAGCCTCTACAAGTCAGTGGAATTTGTACCATCAGGGAATAATTTGATGCTGAAAGAGGAGACTTGGGACATTTAAAGTTGAAAATAGTGTGCCTGAATATTTTATTGGATCAAAGATGGCAAGTTAGACTCTGTACCCAGTCATCTCATTATAAATCTGGCAAGATGACATGAACTTTCAGACTAGACTGAGCCTTCTGGCAGGCTGAACTAAACAGCCTCCTTGATTTACAGATAATGTTTTTGCCTGTGTTAATACTGGAATTTCATTTCGATGGATGTACTCTCTCCTGGAGTGTCCTTGAGAGCAGCATCTTTAGAACAGGTCACTGTTTTGTTAAATAACACAACACAAGGTGCAAGAGCTTGTCATTTCCCAGCAGTGTATCCATGGTCCTAGTACTCTTGATGTTTGCCAAACCTTGGCTCATAGAAAAGGACAAAATCTTCCTCTTGTTCTATTGCAGCACTGGTAACATTTGTTTTGGAATAATTATTTTAAGAGGAAATAATACCACACTTCAGGTAAGGTAAGGCAGATCCTTCAAACTAATTTAAACTTTTCTGTGTGCTTAGGGGTCCAGAGGGCACAGTAATATTCAAATAAGCATCTATGCATTCAGTCTAAAATTAAGCAAACTAAGGCAATGTGTCAAAATTGAACTTGATTCCATTTGGTAGAAATCTCAACTTATGTGTGGTTCTCTGTATGCCTTTATCAACCAGTGAAACTGATAGAAATGGAGGGTGCTAATACATTTTGAACCCTTTGGAATTCTTCTGTTTGTTTTTAAGAAACAGCCAAGGAAATGCATAATTGTGAAAATAGCTGGAATCAGCATTTTATATCAATGAATCTAGAAACAGATAAAGGAAAAGACAATGATACATTAGAAAAGACAGACTTTAAGATAGCTGATGGGTGTTTGTTTGCAGAGGGATTTGGGGTGGCTTTACTTTCTTTTTGACTTTTTATATTTCAAACTGTTATATTACAGAGTAGCCCACCAGATGTTACAATTATGAGTGTGAGCTGGAGAGTCTTTAAGCAGTGTGTTTCCCTTACATATCATTCTAAAAACCTGTGGTAAATAACCTAGTGCTGATTTCATATCTCCAGTGTTCGGTAGCCTTTAAAATTTCTCATTTCTTTGCTCTGTGATTGTGCTTTAGGCAGTAGCATAAAACAGAAATGTATTAGCACAAGGTATGTAGTGGTATTTTCTTATATCATAGTTCTCACAGGGAACACTAGCTGTATATTTTTTTTTTAATATGAATAAACATTTTAATCCATTGAATAAGTTTAAAGTTAAATTCAACCTAGGCAGCTAATATACTATCCACAAAAAAAAAAAAAGAAAAAGAATAAAGCATGATAACTAAAGCAAGAATTCAGAGTCCACCCTTGCAGCAAAATAACCAACATATTTCTTTGATCATATAAACATATTTACATTAAACCTTTTTTTTCTTTTTTTCCTTTTTTTTCTTTTTTTTGTATTAGAAAGAATTTAACTTCTTGTGGTATGGCTAATGTTAGCTTCTTCATGGTTTCAAAAGATATTGTCTGCACTGCAGTAATTCAGTCTAAAAAATGCTTCCATCCAAGGCAGCAAAGACCAAACTCATGTGGACAAACTGTGCAAAATTCCAGTGTATCAATGTGAGTTACTTCAAAGGAAAGAGGAGAACACAGACAGGGACCCTACACAGCTCCTCAGGGCTGAGCAAAGAGGGGTCTAGCGCCGGGTTGTTCTAGAGAGAAACTGGGAAGTGAACCAAAACTGAATTGGGAAGGTGGAGTTTTCTTCCATGTTAAAAACAAATGCATTTTTTCTTCCATTTACATTTTTTTGCTCTGCCAATTATGATTACCTATAGACATAGTGACCCTAAAGGAAGAGGAGAGCAGTGGCTCCCAGTGCTAACATGATCACTTAGTGATTCCTTAAGACTGTGGGATAGGAGGGCAACACAGTGATTATGACAAAACAGGAATTAGCCAGAAGGATTCACTCTTGAAGAGAAAGGACTTTCTCTGAAGCCTTTACCTTCAGATTTGAATACTGTATCTCATTCTACATAACTGTCACTTTGTATTGATCCTAAACTTATCCTGAAGTCTGCTCTATTTTATACAAGGGAGACAAATTATTTGTTCAAAGCTAGCCAGTTTGTTTCTCTGCTTTTCTTTGTATCTCCTTAAGCATAGATTTCTATTCTAGTGTCATTTAAATTCCTGCAGAAGATTCCTAATTGGTTTCAAGGTCATTGTGGCTTGACACTATTCTAATGACACCTTCTATTATTGCTTTTCTATTTCTCACCCATTCAAGTGGAGTGTTACACTGATATTGTTAAACAGCTTGAATGAAATTCCTGATAAAACTCCACTGGTTTTGCCTGAATAAAACATTTCTGTAATATTGTCCAGTTAAACTTTACTATTAACTCATGATTGATTTCTCCAGCATAAAGCCTTTCCTTTTAGTAGTATTCTTGTCAATATCTGGGGATTTCTTGCTGAACTTGTATTACCTTATCAAATGTGTTTCTGCATTCCAATTCATTCCCGTTTTATCCATTGCAGGATATCCCTATTACTCCCTTTCTTTCTGGTAGAAACATTCTATAAAGTCACACTCTTGCTTATTTAGTTTGCATTATTTTACAACACCAGAACTTTAAACCAAAGCCCTGTTCACTAAGAACTGAAGACATTACACTCCCTGAAAAATTACCCATATGCTGCTCTTTAACTTGATATATTTTCTTATTTGGAGTCATTCAGCTATGTATTTACTTTATGAAAAAAAAAGTTGCCAAATTGAACAAATTGCTGTGCTAATAACCTTAGTCCAGAGATGCATAATGATTCCTATTCAAGCCTTTTCTACCATATTAGATACAGAGGAAATCAGTTTTACAGGTTGGTATTAAATTTATATAATCCCAGCACTAAGCACATCTATTCATTGTTAAAAAAATGAAGAAATAATTTGTTATTAATGCCCGTTTTAGAATCGTAGAATGGCTAAGGTTGGAAGGGACATTAAAGCTCATCCAGTTCCAACCTCCCTACCATGAGCAGGGACACCTTCCACTAGACCAGGTTGCTCAAAGCCTCATCCAACCTGGCCTTCAACACTTCCAGGGAGGGGGCATCCACAGTTTACTTGAGCAACCTGTTCCAGTGTCTGACCACCCTCACAGTGATGAACTTCTTCCTAATATCTAATCTAAACCTACCCTCTTTCAGTTTAAAGCCATTTCCCCTTATTCTGTCATTAACTGCCCTTATAAAAAGTTCCTCCCCAGCTTTCTTGTAGGCCCAGTATGTTTTCATATTGCATTTTTTGAATGAGTTGAGCCATGGTGTAAAGATAGGAATATATCATTCAGCATGTCTGGCTGTATTTCCCAATTGCTGTTAAGAACAAAAACTATTAATACTAAAACACGGTGCTCAACGGATAAGGTCAAATTCATTCTGCAGATATAGTGACATTATAATTAATGAGAGATCTGTATATGGCAAGAAAGGAGAATATTGACCCATTAATACACATTTGAAAATCAAAGACCATTTATCTCCTAGTAATTCTAACACGTGTTCAATGTTACATGATTTTTTCCCTCTAAATGAAGGACAGAAAAGCCATTTAAAAACTGAAAGTTGTTGAATCTATAAATGATACTTGAAAGACTGAAACTTGTGCAGCATTATATCAAAGCAGGACAGGAAGAGTGCAGAGGGACAATATCTGGAGCAGCTGGAGTGCTACAAAGATCTGTTCTGGCTTTTAGGTTGGGTAAGTACTTTATCATATGCATTGTTACTGTTCTGATATATGTATGGGGAAATTAAGTGTAAATGCAATGCCTAGAGCCATTCATGAGAACTCAGAACAAACATCCAGTCCACTGTTGTGCTCTTAGAAAACAGTGCTTTTCTGCATGCCACAGAGTGGCCTGTGCAACACAGAGAAACTTTTAAAATCACTAGGAAGGTGCCTACTGCATTCTGCTGTCAAAGGCAGAGCACCCCACAAGGGCAGCATGGCATGAGTGCCACCCCAGATCCCCATCTTAAGTGAGTGTGAAACTGAGAGAACTACAGGTTGTCAATGCCACTGCTTGGCAAGGTGGCATGTAACTTCACAGCGCCCTGTCGAAGGAGCCTGAGGAAAATAACAAAGCAAGCGGTGGTGCCCAAAACCTGTTTGTGATCTCTTTGAATGTGGGAGTACTTACCTTTTTTGTTGCTGCAGTTTTTCCATAGGGAAAACACTACAGTTTTGCTGTGCTGAGGTTCTTCTGCCATACTTGCCATGGTCATACCTCTGTCCTGAAGGTAAAAATACTAACTTTTACAATTTGTTTACTGTTTTGCATGACATAAACATATGTTTTTTGTGGTTTTTTTCTAGTTGACTATATGTTTTGGCATGCACTTAACTCAAAATTCTATGTGAGATTATCTCACCACAAATAGTCAGGAAACCCTTTTCTATGTAATTTATGATCTTTCTTCATTAAGGTCTAATATATTTCAACATTTCTCCAAAAAGTTAGTAGACTCATATATGTGATCTGGTTATATCAAATAAAATAGAGCAGCCTTCTGTGTCTGCTTTAGCATTTTTATCTTATGTTTGCTGTTAGTATTCACTGTGGTAAGTTCAATAAAACTAACAAAACCTCCATCTGTTTTTTTTTTAAAAGAATTGTTCTGTTCAATATCTAACTCAAAAATCTTTCATGTTGCACCAGCAAAATGAGTAACAGACAACTAAAATTCTTGTAAATATCTTTTGCTAGAACCATATTGCCACTGTTAAGGGAAGAAGAATGGTTGTCATTTTCTAATATTATTTCTTTAGAAAAATGTGGTTTGTATTGGAAAGATATCAATCTTAAACGTCTTTAAATTCAGTATTTTCAAGAACTCTTCAATCACCTGTAGGGGATCCAGTCAATAACAAATAAGGCATTTTTCTATTTCTTAATCCATGCTGTGAGTGTATGCAGGTAAGAACTTTATGCATTCCATGATCACAATATAAGCAGAAACACTCACAGTGTGTTTTTGTCTAGCTCAGATAAAATAAAAGGGAAAATGAATTGTTTTAGTTAATTCCCCCATCATTCTGGGTAAGAAATAAAGAATTATATCACTGTTTTCTCTGCTTAATTTCATATTGAAACTGCTTTGTCACCTGAAGTGTTTGTTGACCTCACAAGAATGGAGGTGTGCAATGAATGTTACTGGGAAATAAAATATCAGCTGACTAGGGATCATGGAGTGATTACCAAGTTCTGGTGAAGAACTGGCTTGTGATCTACAACAAACTACCTTCTGGGTTAGGTTGTTAGCAATCAGGCAAAACAAGCAACACTCTGGGCAGCAGGTGCCCAAGAGATCCCAGGGAACCCGACAGTGTTCTGCTTCTGTAGGTGGTGTCCTTCAGGTCAATGTACTGCTCTCCTTCCTGTAGGTCTTTTGGGAAAACTTAAAAATAAATTAAATTTCCTCTAAAATAGTTAAACATTATTGTAGTATGGTACTCTTTCAGATGTATTGCACATTGTCAAGTCAGTGTTGATTCTATAATAGTAGTTGCTTCCCATGACAAATATGTATATAGTTCATGTAAAGTTTTTAAGTCCTCAGTATTTTTTTTATTTTTTTAATTTTTTTTTTCCCATGAAAGGCATTAAACTGTGTAAATGCAAGTTGTTATTTGTTTATTGGTTCGGGGGTTTTTTGTAATAAGCGTCCAGTTTCTCTACCCTGTAACAGAACAGCCTAAACAATAAGACAAGAGAAGGAATGAAAGAAAACTGTCTGGTTTGTATTCTTTTTTTTTCTGTTTCTCTTTGTTTTAATGAAAAATATTTAAATTAGGCAGCATAGTATACTTTGTGGATTGAGCAATACTGAAAAATTGAGAAGTTATATGTATCTATTAAGTATGATGTGTTTTAGAAAAAACCTTGTAATTGGTTACAGCTCTGAAATGGACCAAGATGCATAAAATTCTGTATGTCTTGCATCTTCTTAAAGCAGGTATAAATATGAAGTTAAAGTGCCATAGTTTGGGCCATGTTTAATTTTGCATTTTTGACCATGACCAGCCTTCAATTTATAAATAAAGTCAAAGAAAACATGAGTTCCTTTGAACAAAATCCAATGCCATTTTCTTGTTCTGTGCAGTCAATGTAGTGATTGTGAAACATGTTTGTCATGTATCTTTAAAAATTATCACTCCTGGGTTTCCATCTTTCTGCTCAGACTGTGACTCCAGTGGCCTTGAAATGGATTAATTTTGTTCCCATACATTAAATATATTTTTCACAGATTTTATAATACTGACATTTCTGTTGTAGTCAGAATACTTGCGTGATGTTTTAAAGACATACTTTTTCCAAATTGAGAAATGAGCTATAAGATCTGTGAAAGTATTCCAGATCCTTAAAATATTTGTGTTATTTTCTGGGAAGAGGCAACGTTTTAAATTTTCAAACATGGCTCCAATCTGGATTTCTCCTCGGAAAGGCTGGCTGAATTAAATATTAAGTAGTTTTGCTGACTACATTGGGAAAAAATGGTGAGTTCCATATATAAAGCTGTTAGAGGGATCTGCCTACTGCTGTGGCCTGGCTAGTTGGCTGATTCCAGCGTGGGGCATGCAAAGGGGCTTTTCTCTAGGCATAATCTGTGTTAAAGTTGAGAATTTAAAGTCTGAGAAATAAATGGAAATCAAGAATCTAAATTATTTCTCTGTCTGTGAATGTTCCTGGCTAAACAAATAGAAGCGCTCGGTTTTCTAAAGGGGTCAAATATCTCAGATTTAAAATATGTTTTATTAACATGTATAATCTCATGCTGTATGAGGGAAGATGGGTAAAGCAGTATTGGCTGTGTGAGAAACTAAGTCCAGTAATTAGCTTTCTTTCCATTTGGCAACAAATAGCTGTGCAGTAATATTAGAAGAGCATTACTGAAACTAATTTTCAGTAATGTGACTCCTCAATATTACAAACACATGAATCTCATTAAATAAAGTTAATTGAATTTTAAAAGGCCACTTACAGCTCACACATCAGGTAGTTTTCTGTACCACATTATCAGAAATAGTTCTTTGTGAGAGAAAATCAGAACAAAAACAAGAGGAACAAAAATGAAATAACTTCCCTTTTGCCCCAGACTGATTATATTTTCTTCCCAAATATCCTGCACACTCGATGTGTTGGCACTTCTCTTTGGAGAAGTCTGTTGCTAACCTCACTTACATAATGAAGTAGCATTTCATAAGAGGAGAACCATGTGTGTGAAAGATCAGAAAAGGTTTCCCATATCAAACAAGCAGTTCTGCCTGTGGAAAATTTCACCCTCTGTATAGTGTCAAGGAGAAATCAGAGAGGGACTAAACAAAACCTGATGTCAGAAAGCTGGACAAACTATAACCTCATCCTGCAGACAGATACGAAGGCAGACCGTATTCTACAATAAAACAGTTGACTAGTGATGGTTAAGAGCAGCCACAGAGTTGCCAGTCTACAGAGGGAAAAAAAATTAGCATATACATCTGCAGAATTGGGACTTAACAGAAGAGGAAATAGCCACCCATTTGCAAAGTGAAAGCAAACACTGAAAAGCTTGTGTGAGCTCTTGCAACTCACTTGGCTAACAGGAGTTTGGACTAGGTTATGGCTGAGTCAATATGGGTGGGAAACTCGGGTGAAAAAGAGGGAAACTTTCTTTCATCTTTTTCCCTACTGAAAGGTCAGCTTGTCACCGGTATCATTATCTCAAATTCTTCCCAAAGTTTATTCCCCAAGAACCTGCCCACCAACTGATGCTGTGGTTCAACTATCAGTCTTATCAGCGCCCATGGATTTTAGTAGTTGGATCAGTAGTTGTCTCAAGCTCACATAATCACAACTTAACCCCTAGTAGCTGGTTTTCAAAGGAAATCCCTTGAGAACCACAAACTGGTTAAAAATGCAATCATTCCTGTGCTGCAAAGGAGAAAAGAAAAAAATAATAATCAAATCTGCATAATGAACAGAATGGTAGCTTACTTATGGAAGGTGCATTTTCATCTCCAGCAAGTGAGGAAGAAATGACTTCTGAGAATACAAATGAGGAAAATGAAATACCTCAGAATCTTTGGTAGGAAATTTTGACTTATCAGATAATGAGCTAGCTTTTAGTGATGAGAATGATAATGATTCCATTACTAATACTGATAACAATAACAATGGCTGTGTGTGAGCTTAGCAACATCAAATAGTTCGCATCTGGTGAGAGAATAATTTGTTAATATAAAAATAAGAGAGACATGAAAAGATACAGATTTTTTTTTAAGCAGTAAAGACACAAAGAAGCCTAACAGTAATAATAAATTATATGAAAAAAGAGAACATAAAATTTGTTATTTTTATTTACAGAAACTAGAATAAAATCGTCAGGTTGGAGAAACGTTACTAACTTGAATTTAAGCCTATCCTACTACCATCCTCAAGTTTGAGTGCCATAATAAATAGTCAGATGGCCAGAAACCTTGTTAGACGTGCCAGGTTTTGATATCCTGATCACTTGGTGCTGTCTGGAGGAAAAGAGAAAAAAAACCCAACAAACAAACAAACAAAAAAAAACCAGGCCAAAGTCAGTGTTCTTGGTTTTCCTAGAGCTGAGAACTTTCCACTTACTTAAGATGATCCCGTGACAACTATTGAAAGCCAGTTAGACTGAAATATGACCTACTTTCCCTTGATAATAACAGAGCCTTCTCATAGACGTCAATAGATATTGGAATGAAACCAAAATTACCAAGAAGACTGATAATGACTGAACTAATTAGGATAGTTGGTTATCAAATATACACCTTAAACTGTTTCATAAATCACAGCCTGCCAGATTTAGCCTCAAGGGAAGGTTCTACAGAGTCAACATGAGAAGTTCTGTTGATACAGAGAATATTATCATCTGCTGACATTTACCTTCCAGCCCTTTATCTAAAATCATGCCTCTATTAATTCATAATCTATGATAAGTAAAATATACATCAGGGGAATTATATTATGTAATAAACCCAGCATTGTAATTTCCAGCCAAGCTAGTCAAAGCTACAGTTTTAATGAACTTCAGCTTCTCACTTGATACTCTGCAGGAAGGGAATCAATGGACTGATACCAGTGGCCCTTAATGATGGCACTTCTATAGTTGATCAGAATACCTGACCTCATGCCTTGCATGTAGTTTCTCACCAGTAACATTCAGGGAGGAGACTAATTTAGTTAAACATGGACTAAAAAAAATATTAGTTCTCTGGAAGCTTCAGCTGATGCCCTCTGTCCCCATGGCTGCAAGAATGGCTTGCCAGTTACAGCGACTACAGTACTGCTTACTGAGATTTGGTCTTAAGTGAGCAGCTTCAAGGCTGCTTGCAGGACTGGCGGGTGAAATAACATAAGTATACGACAAATTTTAAAAAATTAAAACAAAAAAACAACCAAACAAAAAAAAAACCCACACCAAAAGCCAGGTAGTTTCCTCTGTTTTTTTTCTTGTTAGATCTGAAGTTAGTTTTCTTGTTAGACTGAAAGCAGATTTAACAAAAGAGACCAAGGCACAGCAGAAAAGTGGTATTTTCTTTGCACTATTGTCAGCTGCTCTCAAGACACGCTTTGTGTCAGTTGTACTCAATATTATACAGCTATTCTAAGTGTCAGACTATTAAAAAACCCCTCTGCTTTCTCTTTATTGTAGTTCCAGAATTTCCTATCCTGAAGAAATGGATGTGAGTGCAAATATGGAAAAGGTAGTCTAACAGTTCAAAGGATTTAGTCCAGAAAAGTTAGTCACACTTTTACAGTATAATTTCCTGTGAGTGGAAATGAAATACTTCCTTCTTTTAGTTAGAATATTTGATGAATTCACTGTATACCAGTGCATGAAAGTTAGTTCTTACGATAAGGTAGGTTATCTGACTCCAAGTGGTACCTAAGTTTCATGCAAGTCTTTTCTTCACAAGTCACTGTACCAAGACACACTCTTAAATTATCTCTGCAATGTTTGTTGTTATGGTGGCAGGTTGGCCTTGACCTGTGGCCAGGCACCCACCCAGCCCTCACACTCCCCCTCCTCAACAGGGCAGGGGGAGGAAATGAGATGAAAAAGCTGTGGTTCAAGATAAAGACAGGGAGATCACTTAAATATTACTGTCACAGGCAAAACAGACTTGACTTGTAGAAAATTAATATATTACCAATTAAAATAGAGTTGGACAGTGAGGGACAATGACAAAAATTAAACCAACACCTTCCTTTCACCCCTTTTTCCCAGGCTTAACTTCACTCCCCTCTCCTAACGTGCCCCCGGGCAGCACAGGGGGATGGGGGTTGTGGTCAGTTTGTAACAGCTCCTCTCTGCCGCTCTTTCCTCCTCACACTTTTCCCACCATGGGGTCCCCCTCGGGCTGTGGTGTCCATACCTGATGCGCCGGGCTGTCCCCACAGGCTGCAGGGACAACCTCCCGCAGCACCTGCAGCCCCTCCTTCCTCTCTGACCTGAAGCTCACAGGGCTCTCTCACACTTTTCCCCTCATGCTGGGCAGCATTTTGCCTTTTCTTAAATCCATCTTCCCAGAGGTGCCACAGGCATCACTGACAGTCATCAGCTGTGCCCTGCAGTGGGGCCTGTGGAGCCGGATGGAAGCGGCTGTGTCCAGCACAACCTCTCCTCACAGATACCCCTGCAGCCCCTGCTGCCAACATCTAGTGCAATTGCTGACGTATCAACGTTTGTAAGATACTTAAATCAATTATTTCCTTTCTTTTACATGACGGAAGTCATTGTTTTCTGAAGAAAAAAGGATGGACGGAGGACCTACCATCTTAGCAGGAAATAGAGAAGGTCAGTTTTCCAAAAACATGGTGAGACCTAATTTGCTAGTTTTATAATGCAGAATTTGTTATAGTATCTGTCTATAAACCATAAATAAAAATAATATATCTATATATATTTATATTTCTGACTAAGCCAACCTGCATATCTACCAGCCAGGTTCTCAAGATGGCTCCTTTCAACATATTTCTTCCTGTGACTGCTCCCTGTGGGAAAAGCAGCCTTACTCTTCCACTTTCCTACTGCTCCTCAGTGTCCTCAACATACACTGTTTTCCCCTTCACACTACCTTTTTATTCAAGCCTGTCGTCTGCCAGCCTTGTAGAGTGATGTTAAAACAGGTGTGACTTGTGTCTTATGTAGTACAACTTGCGTTGGCTGAAATCGAACTCATTCAGTGATCAGTGGGGCCATAGTTTTAAGAAATACATGGTGACTCACAATTCTTATACTGCACTCTTCCTTTGTGTTTCTGTATCTATCGCCTACATTAGCTCTAATTTTGATCACAACCTATTTAGCTAGGAATTCATCTGTTTTCTAAAGAGCATCTGACTGGGGTAATTTCCATACACAGTGGCAAATGATTTTGCCTCATTTGATACATAAGTAGAGAAAGAGTGGAGTGGACAATATATCATGAAGTGAATAAAGGGGTTGTGACTACGTGAAGTATATAGGGCAGCTTTTAAAAACTTGCATTGATTAATAGCTTGTATAAATTTAAGCATGACAGTACTAAATGCAACTATGATTTATCAATATTTAACTGTGAGACAGATAGCCATAAGTAATCAATAACAATAGACAATTAGGATACTGAGGTAATTACAAGAGTGGCAGTGGATGGCAAATGGCTCTAATAGTTTTATGCGATAACTCTAATGACGATAATAGTAATGGACAGCTATAGCAAACTACTCAGCATACAGCCACAGAAATATTAAAGGCACAGTGTCATGGTTATGACAAGCATTCCTAAATCCTCATGCTCTCCCAGTCCACTGTAGCCCATCAGGCACTGCTCTTGGTCCTTAGAGCTACATTCACAGCACAGAGCTCCAGGTGGCATCCCACCTCGCATCCCAAAGTTTCCTGGAGGAGGTGTTTACCTCCACAGCACTTGATTCTTAGCAGCTGGAGTTTTTAATGCTGATCTGCTTCTGCTGATCCCACCTTGGTAGTTTTCTGAGTTGTCATCTCGCCCTCAAGAGTCCATAACCTACGGCCTTCTGTTCTTCCTCAGTTTCCCAGACGGATAGTTCACTGTTTCTGCTGAGGCAGTTTCCCAGTACAGTGGTTTCTCTGTTCCTCTGGGAAATATTTCTCTGGGAAACTGGTTTCCTGACACCAACTCTATTCTATTCACAACTATTTTCCCATTTCACTATTCCATATTGACTTTTGAATTCCATATTCCAAAGGCAATGTTCTTTTCCCCTCAAATAGTTCCTTTTCCCCTCATTCTGCAGTTGTCTTAACTATGCTGTTTCTGCATTATTTTCCCTATGTGCTATTTATTGTGTTAAATCAGCCATTTGTTAGTTCAGCAGTTCCACAGCAGTTTATAGATATTCTCAAGCTTTAAAGTTATGCTAAATCAGCAATTTGGTTAGTTCTTGTATCACCACAAGTAATGCCAAATGTATTTTTTCAGGGTTAGCAAAAATTATACCACAGCCCATCTTGGCTTTAATGATCCCCTTCCTGCTTCTATGGTACAATATTATGTTAAGGCCTAACCCCGCTCATGGGTTCCCTTCACCTGAAAGCAAATTATGAGAAAGCCTACCAGCCTGTCTTGGCTCGCTGGTTCCCTTTTCCTGCTATGGAAACAAGACGTCCACATTCTTAAATTTCCCCTTCATCATCTCTATCACTTAAAGAGAACTTACTGGTAAATTCCTTAACTTATACAAATCATTTTAGTCTTATTGACCAATGGAAAATTAGTCCCATAGCTTAAAAATTGTTCTTTATCCTCTCTGATACAGGGGTTTTTTTACTGGAAATATATTCATTTTAGAATATTTTTTTCAGGCAAATGTCAAAAAATCATGCCTATAACTGTAATTTCTGATTCTATTGCACGCACACACATATTATTGGATACTTACATGATACAATGGCATATTAGATGGGAAAACAATAGTAGTAAAGAAACATATTTTATGTCTTAGCTGATAAAGTAACTAATGACTAAGATGCCTTAGGAAAAAAATTCTATATGCCTATTCATCTGTAATTGATAACTTTGAGATCTTTCCACTTTTCTGTAAAGAATATGGCCACTGTTGGACACAGGATATATGTGTAAATGAATCACTGGAATGGTCTTTTCATTCATGAAAATGAAATGGTAATCTTAGCATTATTAATGATAACTGATATTGTTACTTAGATATATTTTTATTATATAAAGATTCAGTTAAGGCAACCAAAGTAACTACAATTTTAAGCAGAACCTAATTTTTATTTGTCTTTGAATATTGTGTGACCTTACAATAGAAGGTTTTTTCAGACCAAGGTCCAGGGGAAGAACTATTTTTGTACACTTTACTATTCTATACTTATAATAGAAATGACAATAAACTAGTTCATTTTTTTTTTCTTTTTAGCTTGAGGTAGCTAACTTGTTTAAAATATTTTTTTATTATGGGGAAAGCCTGGCCTGGACAATTTATGGATTAATAACAACTGAAAAATATTGGTTATGGTTTAAATGAAAAATCTGTCAGTGCTACTAAAAAATATAGCACTCTTTTGCTACAAGGTAGGAAAGAAAACACTTGTGAAGAAACTGTGTATGTGGACCAAATATTAAACTTTGAAGATGTTCAAAAGCATTGCTTTTAAAGGCCTATTTTAACATTAAGCATGAAATTAGGCAGGTTGTTTAAAGAAATATATTCTCTACAGTGAAAGATACAGGACAATCTAAATCTCCCTTATGTGGGTTAGTGATATTCTACTTCATTTTAGGTATTATTTTAAATATGCAGTAAGTAATTTGAAATAAATAAGTGTGATTGGAGTAAAATGGTTCTTTACTGGTAACTTGGGAGTATGTCGTGGTTCTTGCCGATACAGGCGTGATCTTACAGTAGTACACTGTAGGTGAGTCTCTGGTTAAGTTCCGTGCCAAAGTGTATCCGTAAATCAAAAGCACTTAGTAACTCAGTGCTTACAAAATCCATTTTAATGAAAACACTGGAGGATTATAAGGATCAGTTAAGAAATTTTCCAGGTGTTGTGTGGACTTGTGGGTGATATTCCTTTATCAACATGTTTTAACATCAGATTTAGCAGCAGGTTACCTGCAGCAGCTAGTACATACGTGGCCAAGGTTCTGAAGTGAGAATGACATTTCTGCTTTTTCCAAATTATGTCTCAAAAACAGCTGTAAGAAAGACAAAATAAGCTATTTATACATGCCACTGGATAAAGTGAAGGTGTGCTTGGCCTTTCTGGCTTCTCTCCTTGTAAGAATGGATTGTTGGGATTTCCTTCTGACACAAACACACACAGCAAACCAAAAGGACATCAGATGCTCCTGGGATGTCCTCGTTGTGCCAAACTGTTACCACTGATCTGCTCCTTCTTTGTGACAGGAGTTTTGCCTATGCAGGAGTACAACATAGTACCACAATTTAGCAGGTAAAAGCTGAAGGGTTCCTGCTAATCAGAATTAAAGCAGTTCATTTATATATTCTTTTTTTTCCTAAAAATGATTTGAAGAAATAGTCTTGCATCCCTCGATGAAATATATTTAGAAAAAAAGATGTTTGAGCCTGTAGATATATGTATATATATTTTGTGTGTGTGTCCATATATTTATGTGTGTATATAATATATATGTATACACACACTTACAAATATATGTAAACACACACATCCAGTGCTTTTATTCTGTGATATTTGTTTCATGAATAAAGCAGAACTTGAAAAAGTCTGTGAATCTTTTTGAAGTGTTTTTAGAAAGTTTCCAACCAATTTATTCCAGATGCTTTAATAAATGTAAATTTTAACATTCCATTAAAGCATAATTAATTTTGAACAACCAAGGAAGGAAATTCAGTATTAAAAACAGAGCTAACACTTAAAGCATTGATATAAAATGTTTGTTATTTTCATATAGTTATTTACAACTGTGTACTGGCTGAATTAATGAGTTAATTTATTACCTGTATATGAGTATTTATTGTTGGTGTCATTATTATGTGACTGTAATTTTAATTAATTCCTTGGCGGAGTGTCTGTGATTTCAGTGCGGAACATTAAATGTCAAATTGACTTTCTTTGTTGCCTCATTTGTAAGTATTAAAGTGTCTATATACAAAAGAGAAAAAAAAAAAAAAGTAACAATTACTGTAAGAGATCTATTGCATATACTAAATGAAAGCAGAGTGCAAAAAACCTACCGTGTTAAGATTTGTACTATTTTGGATTCTTTATAAATTATATTGCGCACAGGACATGGTCAAATGAGAAAAAAACAAAAAAAACAAAAAACCAAACAAACAAAAAAATCAAAAACAAAAAAAACCCCCCATGTATCATTCCATATATATGTGTGTGTGTGTGTGTCTATTTAATGGTGTAGTTTTTAAGGAATACGTTATAGACGAGTACTTTCTACACTGGTATTGAGGAAGAAAGGATCTGAGGTGAGCAGCTGCAGTCATATCTCTGGTGGTTCAGTGATTCTGTGTGCTTGTTTTATTTGTATGTAGATTAGTGAGGATCAGCTCTTCAGATGGAGTTTATCGAAAGTCCTCACTTTCTAATGTATTTTCAATGTAAAAATGTCATGGGCTTTTCAAAATCTGAGCATATAAATCAGAACTTTTTTTTGCTTTTCAGGTATAAATTATGTCAGTAGAGGAAGTTCCATATAGCTGGTTAGTTACTGGAACAGCACTGAAAGTCTAGATACTACCCCATGCCTGAGCAGCAGCAGCAGTACTAGTAGTAATTGTAGCAGTATGGCCCTGGAGGGCTGGTTTTCATCTTAAACCCATGCTAATTCTTGTTGCATAACTGATAAGCTATTTTTTTGCATCTGTGCTCTGAAAATCCAGTTCTAAAAATACCACAAATGACTATAAGAACTAAGAAAAGTGCAGTATGACAGACGAATGTTTTCTGGAATGTTTTCTCTCTGCTGAAAAGCTCATTAAAATTACTGTGGGTCTTTCTGTTACTTCAGTGGTGTTTAGGCAAAATTCTTGCATCTTGCAATTTTGAGGTTAAATTTCCCATTTGACAAGCAAGTCTTGTAAAGACTGGGGCTCAAATTTTGCAAAAATATTGAAGCTTTAAGTAATTACTACAGTGTGTTGACACCTTGAAATCATTATGAAGTCTCTTACACTTCTTGTACTGGCACAGAGTAGTATTTTACAACCAAATTAAATAAGCCCTTAAATATACCAAAAATATTTTAGCAGAAATGCCAATTTCATGTTCTGAGGTTGTTGAAAGTACTAGTAGGCTAAAGCTACATCCAGTTTTTAGGTGGAATTATTTGGCAGTGAATTATAATAGGAAATTCATAATTTCTATTCAGAGTGGTTATCCTTCTTTGATTATTCTAACTCATTAGAATTTTTATTATCCAATTAGAATACTGTATTCCTACCATTAGTTGAAATTTAAAATAATAGATATAAAATACAGGCTGCATAAGGCCATTTAATTAACACAAAAAATTGAAAACATACATACTTAGAAGTCTGACCATCATTTTGGGTTGATGAAGTAGTCTGAATGTATTTTTATATATATATTCCATATTTAAAATCTTAACATAATTAAAATAAGTTAAATATTTTAATCTTTATATCTAATTTTCATTTTACACTTATATTGATAAACAATCCAGGAAATGCCAATGGCTTTAGATAATGGTAATTACAAAAGAAAGCCTTATTCCTCACAGCAGAAAAATCCACCCACATGGAATCTTTTGAGCGGTCCAGATAAGGATCTTCTGTATTAATGAAGCTCGGTTGCATGGTAAACGTTCTTATTTTGTGTTTTCCTTCTTCGATGTCTTATCTCAGCCTTTTGTTTGCAGATTAAACAGGCAATTGAACATGGGAATTTTTTTCCTGTATAAACTTTTTTTTGAAATTATTATTATTATTATTTAATCCAGGAGCATTACAGATCAAATACTGATGTTTTACAAATTCCTCCATACTGGTGTTCATATTATAGTACAATATATGGTTTAAAAGAGGCCAACACAGGTATAGTACAGTGTTAAAGGGAATAAGAAGACATTTCTTTAAGGTTTCTCACACCTCTTCTAAGATTAATGCAATGGTCAGGAGCAGTATGAAGTGTTCAGTCCACCAAATTGCCGTGCAGTTCCTGGAAGAGCTGATTTTGCACTGATTTCAGTGTAACCACATACTGAAGCATTTACTTCATTTTTCAATTTTTTTTTCCAAATCTGAGCCACAGCTCTTTCAAGACTTGCTTATTAAGTGGCAAGTTTAACTACATGGGTGTATAAATCCACATGAACTTAGAGCCACAGAAATTCCAGTAGCAGTAGAAAAACAGAGCTGGTCTTCCATTTCACTAGCTATATCCCAGTTACTCGTATTAAATTTTAGAGTGAGAAGAGGAGCCAGTTTGGTGATTTAGCCTGGCCCTCTGCCTAGCATAGGCTTTTGAGCTTCCATAAATTAAGACTGGTTTGACCTGGAGCATAGTGTTATGGTAGTGCTTTGTTCCCATCCAGAGCTGGGAGACCATTGTTCTATGCACAGGACCTGCATATAAAAGACAGATCCACCCTAAAGAGTTTCTAGTCTAAATAGACCTGAAAAATAATGGGAGGAAAGAGCTGTTACTCATATTCACGTTTTATACCTGGAAAACTGAATCATAGAAGATGTTATGAAAAGCCCATAAAAGTCAGGGAAAGGTTCCAGTGACTTGGATGTTATATCAGCAAAGCACTTAGGGACATGCTTAAATGATTGTCTGACTCTAAGGCCTGTTCCACACAAAGATTGCAGAATAGGCTGAGAACAGTACTTCTGGTGCCAGTTCTGAATGAATTACCCACAAATCCTGTGATTTTGCCAAACAGTAAATCTTTTTATGGAGGCCTATTTGGTCTTTCATCAGGTAGGTGATCCCTTATGTATGGAAACATGCACCTTGCATTTCAGTTAAAGACTGCAGATGTGATTTGTAGCCTTTGAAAATCAATTTGGTTTTTCAGTAGACTTTGCATGGTGACCCCAGGGAATTTTAATCATTGATACAAGAATTTCAAAATTGATCTAATATTTAAGAAAGCATTTCTTCCTTGCTACCACAAAAATTACTGGTTTTGTATCAGCCTCAGAAATGTCTTACTCGTTCTTTCTGAGTAACAGACAGTAAAGTAGGTCATAATCTGGGGCATCTGAAATATCAGTTGTAGTGAGTCATGCATGCAGCAGCCAAGGGCAAGTTTCTCCCCACCAGTGCACTCTTCAGATTTCCATTGCAGAGTCTAAATTCAGACTTTCCATCGATGTCAGTAGGAACTCAGCCTGTGCTGTAGGTACAGATTGTGCAGGGAAGTAAGTGGACAATTGACTGGGAAGTGGGAAAAGAACAGTAATAAAAAGGAGAAGGCAGCAGGTTATTAAAGAGAGGCTAGCCTGTTCCAGCATAGTAGAACACCAAATTAATTGGTGTTCTGTTATGGTGGCATTTATTAGCATCACTCAACATTATTAATTATGTGAGGAGCCAGAACTCATGCAATGCATAATCACACACACAAAAAAAAAGGTCCTTCTTATCCCAGAATGTTTATCACCTGATATTTTCATTTGGCCAGATGAGATTGGTCTGGAGTCAAAAATATGTTTCTAAGGCACCAGTCAATTTTGTGGTTTTGGCTAGAGATACCTACACAGATGCTGTAAGAGGAAGGAAAGGAAAGCAAGGTCAGAATCCATTGGCATTCTCACAGTGGAAGAGCATAGTGGATGCTCTGGCAGCCTTGATGACTGAAAAGGTGGAAGGAAAACAGAGAGGACAAAAACCAAGCTAGGGCCATTGGCTCAGAGGAATTCAGAACACATTGCTCTGTTGAAAATAATTTCCTGAGAGGAAGTGTCAGAGGAACAACTACATGGGGGACAAGGGAGGGGAGAAAAAGTGCCCTTGCAATTGTGCAACCATGGTGTTGAGTTCTGTCCATAAAGGAGAAATACTTTTTCCTCCCCGAGCTCCCCATTATCAGTAGGAAGGAATACAAGAATACCTTTGTATAGCTGTGATGATAGCTTCAGTCTTCTGATCACCACAGGAGTTGAGAAGATTTAGCATTCAAATAACTTGCTCGCCCTTCAAAAATCTAGTATGTCTCCAAAATATGTATCATGTAGGTGTCAATTTAATAGCAACTCTTTATTAAAGTTAACAGTAAATACTTAACTACCTGTGCAAGGCAGGAAGTTGCAAGTTAGGACTGTAACTCTATTTTTAGTGTATTGTGTGAATACAAGTGACACCCAACATGGGTGATCTGAAGCTCTAGGTGCAGTCAGTCCTGCAATGTGTAAAGAGAACTGGTTGCGTTACAGGTGCAGTCAGCATGGACTTTGAATTTTGTTGCTGTTGGGATTGAAGTGGAAGCCTTCAGTGGTTGTAATGTTACAAGTTTTTGTTACAGTGTCCAAAGCAAATGTTCTCTCATTGGATGCACAGCAGCTCTTGAAGAAAAGCTTTATCTTGCATGTGATGCTCAAGAGTAAACACTGCAAATTTAATTTACTTAAAAATCACTCTCATTATTGGAGACAGATCAGTGGGAATGCATAAGTAAGCATTTTTCAATTTTACAGCAGGTAAATAAAAGAATCTTTAATGTTTTTGTTTTGAAAGGAACATTGTTCCTGTGGTTTATTTTTTCTATAATGGGAATCTGTCAGTTTTGCCTCTGTTTATACTGGTTGTTTCTCCATGCCCTGATGACTGTAGTTGGTCAGAACAACACCTGCATCCAGAAGCTCTGTTCACTTGTCTTGGCAACTCTGGTTTGTGTGTTTGCCTGCTTCTGGCTTGGTTGTTCATTCTGTTATGTTTTTTTGGTTAACTTATGCTCACTACTACTAAATATATATATATATAATTTTCCTTTTCTTAATGCTTTATTTTCTAATTTACTGACACAAATCTCCCTTAGTTTTCAATCTTCATTAAAAATCTTTGTCTCTCATTCTAGACTTGGATAAACGTTATTGAATTCCAAGCCCTTTTGCTATCTCACATTTGAAGCAATTCTCCAAAACATGCCATAATGTTGGGTGGCAATGATAAGGCTCTTGCTTCTCAACATCTGAAGAAAAGCTGGATAAATGTCCTCTGAACTGGCTTCCTTTTTATGACTGCTACTGATAGGTAAAGAAGCACTGCTGAGGTTGAACAGAAAATGCAGTTCTTGTTTGTTGTGAGTGTATTTGGTAGGATGCAATCTCTTGGATCCAGAAAAAAGTCCTATGGGGTTTGAACATTACTTAGTACAGGATTTCCAAAACTACTTGAGCATATCTACATTGCAAATAGCCATTGATAATCATTTGTGTTAATCATATGGAACCTTTGGCTGCTAAAGAAGATGTAACAGAGGTTGGAAACTTGGAATCCTACCAGTTTAGAGACCATCTCTGCTCTCTTCAGGGGAAAAACCATCTGTAAGGATGGAAAAAAATGCTTTCTGTTGACATTAAAATTAGTAAGAATTGGAAAACAAAGATGCACATTGTTTGGATATTAGGATGTCCAGAGATTTGGACGATTTTTGTGTATTTAATCCTGAGGTTTTATGGTAGCAAATATGCAGTGTGATGGGTCAGATGATCTGCTTTTTGGGTAAGCAAGTGTGGAGATGCAGCCCTCTAGTGAATTCCACCTTCTGTGGTTTTTCCTGGGTAGCAGCACAGAAACCTTTTGCTTTAGAGGAAGGTGTAGTGAAGCAGTGTGTGTAATAATCAACACTGCCATCTTGTGAGCAAAACCTACCCTACATATTAATACAGGAATTACGGTAAGAGATAGGCAGTAATTTTTTTATATTGTTTCATTTTAGGAGTATCCAATCCAGGTCTTTCAGCTGCTTTCAGCAGCTAATGGCTCAAAATGTCAGGAATAGACACCCATGCTAGCCATATCCCCTGAACTTGTAAGCAGGATTGTTTGGTAGTTTATTCTGTAAATCAATCCCAGCCATCAAATGCAGTAGTACATAGCAGTATTTTACCTTTTTGTGTCCCCTGTGACCTTTCCTCTTTGCTTTCTTACTTACTGTCATTCGACAAGTAAGATTATGCAAATTCACCTTGAAAGGGATTTTAGCAAATAATAGTCAATCCTACTTTATAAAGAATGATTTATGATATTATTTCTGTTACTCATTATTGGCTCCATTCCTTGAGATGATGAAGGAGCTATCTTTATTAACCTCAGCTAGCTGAAAACATTTCGTCCATAAGGTTTTTTTTGAAGAAATGCATTTCGGTAACTCATGATGGAAGGCATCTGTGCTGACCCATCAGCACTGCTATGACTTTCAATATATTATACTTAATAACAAATAAACATCCTTAGCCAGAAACAGAACCCTGCACTGCAGCTTGATTACATCTGCAAAGAAACATGATTTCCCCGACTATTTGAATACAAAAACAGTGGGTGATGGCGAGCAAACACAATCTGTTTAAAGCCTTATTGGTGAAATACCTTCAATCCACAAACCAACGGTTTATCAATATTCCAAGATGACACGTTCTTCCTGTTGATTGTAGCAATTGTCCCTAATCTTCCCCCCTAGTTGGGGAGATAGTGAATGTAGTGTCAGTTTCCTCTGGAAAATGCAGCTGAACATTTCAAAGTAAAAATGAGACAAAATGTCTTCATAAAAGATTATCAGAACATACAGTCAAGAGAAATAACCTGTGTGGATTTCTTTGTGTCAAGGTTGGATACTGTCTGGAAGATAATATTTGGTCAAACATAGCTATTGTGCTCAAGCAGAATAAATGTGAGTAAAAATTTACTGTGATACTTTGCTCTCATTTGCTTTAAAATCCATTTTAAAGAACTAATTGATACTTCTAAATTTAGTTTTAGGGAAAATCTTTAAGAATTAACAAAGTTATTGTAAAACCTAGTACAACAGACTGAAGCTGTTGGTAAATTTATTTGTACCTTTGTTACATTAGTAGCCTGTGTGTTTTAAGGGCCAATGTGATTCTCTCTGATACTGATTTGATGCTCTGGATCTGCAACAGGTCAGACTAGATGGATCTCTAGTAGATATCACCTGGGAGGTCACAGCTTGTACGGTACATGTAGCAGCATTCAACTTCAAAGGCATGCTAGAATTTTAATGTGTAAACATTACAATAACAAGTTTTTATAGATTAGCCAGATTCTTCCTCCTTAAAAAAGAAATTAATTTAAAGGAAAACAGTAAGAAAAACAAATCAAAACAACAAAAAAAAAAAAGCTGAATCGGTCTACGAGTTGAGTTCATTAGTGGCATGTTTTTTTTCGGATTTTGTATAGTTGACAAGATGAATTCGAAGTCATAACTTTTTTTCACAGATAAAAAAAATGTGGTGTTGAAGTGAGAAAGTACCTGTGTCTCTAATAGTGGGTGTTCAAAATTTAACTTCAGCTAGTTGAAGGCTGCTCTCAGATTAGGTACATTTTACATGGCATCTGATGTGGTTCTGAACATCAGCTCGAATTGATCCAACATCTTCATTAACATTCTCCTGTGTTCTTTGTCTTACTCTTGTTTTTTATTAGCTTCATTTTCCTTTTGCTGGCTTGATTTAGTTTTCATACAAATCTCTTAGTAATTAAATAACATAAAATTGGAATGTTAGGCAATACTGAACAATGATATAATTTCAATTTATTAATTTATTTGTCTATATATCTATTTATTTTTTCATTCATTCATTCATTCACTTTGCCAGTCATTTCCTATACTTTACTGAAATTTAGGATAAAATCACCTTTTCTTTTAATGTGTTCTGCGCTAGAGATGTTTACTGATCTCAGATAAATTGTCGTTAGCTAATTAATCTTCTTTGATGAAGTTTAGTGCTAAAAATGAAAGCCTTCTATGAGAATATAATGATCATAGATAATTAAAGAATTTGTCTATGTCATTGTAACGTTCACAATTCATAGGCTTTCTGAAGAACCTATTCGATTTTTGCGGATGTTCTTCACTGTTTTTCTTGTGACCAGGATTTTCTTATGATAGTGTTGTGTTCTGATGTAGACAGCAAAGAATTTTCATTAGTACTTGACTGATTTATACACAAACACGTACATATACAGTATATATAGCTGATGCAGTACCCAAAGGGAAACAGAGTAGCAAACCAGACATTTTGTTGTGTTTGTTGTCAGGAAATGTCATGATTCATCTTTCATGAGCATCTGCAAATATGCATCTGCCAAATCTATTTTACTAAAAGCTTGTTCTCAGCCAGACATATTCTCACCCCAAGAGTACAATATTTTTGACTGACAAGTAGAAAAGGATTAATGATTACTTTAATGTCTCTACAGATTCACACGGTCCCATTTTCTGCTCCACAATAGGAACAACTATCATGATTCACTCTTACTAGAGGAATGACTTTAATGTCTTTCCAGTTCTGTACATATTCTTTTGAAGTGACAGAGGGGGAACAAATGGTGCCTTACAGGATGAAGACTAGGACCCACCCTCAGTGGTTAGCTTTGCCTAAAAATTTACTTAGTTCCTAACTGCTATTTCCAGAGCATTACATTCTAATCTGCATGAGGCACTACTGATGTAATGAAATCTATGAGAATTGGTGTCATTCATGCTCTGCTATTCAGAGGGTCTATGCCAGTCCAACACATGAAACTGTAGTAATTATCAGGGTTCATCAGGCCACACTGTTTCCTGTGTCCTTCTCTGATTTCATTCAGCTCTTGCTCTCACACCTAGAGAAGAAAATTTCCATTAGAGCTATGGAATGAAATTGTAACCCATGTTTTAACAAGATGAATATGAAGATTGCACTGGAACATTAAACTGAAGTTCAGTATTCTATGACAAGAGCATGTGTTGCAATTCTGTGACTACCTTTCAGTTTGAGACTGTGAATATTGCAGAGCACAAGAAGTTGCTAGTAAGTTTCCTGACAGTTCTGAGCCGTAATCTGTTGGCCTTCATTAGGAGCAGGGATGAGAAAGGAGAAGGATGATGATTCTTATTTATTTTGGCAGATGAAGTCTTCAACATCTTCTGAAATCAGCAAACACCAATCCTGAACCATGGATATTAAACTTTATTTAAGATCATTGAAATAATTGACATTCCATGACTAGGATTATAACTCAGCTATTTTAACATCCAGTCCTGCTCTCTAATCTTAAAACACAGCTCATTTCAATACAGAAATGGAATCATACCCTTAAGACTGCAACTAATTGTGGATAATGACATCATGGTTTGCTGTGAGGATTATTTTTGGGTGCTGTAAATGATAAAGTACAGAAAGATCACCAATGACTTCAAAGTATTGTTTTGTAGTATAAAAAATTATAGATTAAAAAATTAATAGATCTGGGTTCTTACTGTATTTATTGACTTTTCCTTCATCATCCTTAGTGGTAAATTGACAGCATTCTGTTAATTTATATTGTGCTTCCTTCCTCACCAGGTCCATTGCTAACTTAATCTGTTTTTTTCCCAGAGAAAAGACTGTGGTTAGCCTCATCTTGTTTAATGTTTAATTGTATTTTTATCTCCAAGATCCCTCCTTAGCTTTTCTCTCTAAAAGTAGCAAGCTTATCAGCAAAATGAGGAAAAAATGCAACTTTTCAGAAGGTTTTTGTTTCTTTGCTGGTACATATGTCACATATTAAAGAATAGAATATTTCAGCAGATGAGTAAGATCTTTCTCTGTACATCTGCAGGAGAAGTTTTAGTAATACATTGCATTCTCAATCCACTGAAGTCAAAGACAAAACCACAGAAAACAAACAGTAGTGGGGAAAAAAACCTCAAACAATAAGGCTCAGTAGTGGCCAGTATGCAAAAAAGGCACTCATCCACTGTCATTGCCATGGGCTAATAGAAGGTAGAAGTCTGACAATGGTGAGGCATTTCCTGTTTTCGCATGTGTTAAGAAATTTGGATAATTTCCAAAAGCAGTGAATACTACAAACTAAATTTTCTGCAGCAGAAGCGTAGCTGACATCTGTTATCATCTGTAAGAAAAAACCAGAGATATAACTTTTCCTCACCTGGTGAGAAAAGCAAAGCCTGTCTGATAGTGGGACACATGAGTAGGCATTTTCCAACAGGAATATTTTCTGGTCATTGAATCCCACCAAGACAATAAGATCATAATTAGCTGCTAGTATAATTCAGAGGAAGTTGTCCCCAGGAGCAAAAAGGGAGGAAAAACATGGAATAACTAAGGGAAGAAAAAGTATCTGGGAAATAAAATGTCCCTTCTGCAATAAAATAAATGGTTTGGGGTGTGTAAATCACATGTTGCAGCCCACAAAAGCCATTAAAAGAGTTGTCCCCTCCTTTTTTTTTTTCCCTTCTTTTTTAGCTTTGTCCATTTATCTAGACTAAAAAACATTCAAAACAACAACAGAACTCTGTGTGGTTAATTTATTTTCTAAGGCAGGGTGAATTTCTGAATGCACTTTCTGTACATGAAATGCAAATACCCATTTTGGCTTACTCCCTCCCCATTCTGAAGTCCACCCTTCTGGGTTACACACTAGAGAGATGGTCTCCTGCATATAAAGGATAAGTGAGTTAATAAAAAGTAAAGTACATAGGAGGCCAGAGTAAATGGAGCATATAATTTTTTCATGAACTGGTCTCTTAAGTTTCATTTTGCAAAGCATCATGATTTTCCACATATTTATGGAAATCTGAGATAGTGAACTTGATGCTTTGTGCAAAACCTACTTAGCAATTTTCAGTAAGGCTAGGTCTTATTTTCTTCATTAGAAAACCCAGTGTCTTCTACAGGCACTACCACAAAAGATAGAAAGATAATGATACTTTACTGTTACAAAATTCTGTAATACTACAAACCTTCCTTCAGAACCATTTGTCTTACAAAACAAGTCTGTGTGCCAGCTTGCTCTGTTTGGTAGCATGCAAGCAAAAACGCTGTCAAATGGACTGTTAAGGACAGAATATGATGCTTCAAGAATAAAAGTTACTTAAGATTACTATCACTCTGTACATATATAGCAAAGTACAACTATTACGAAAGACGGGTGAATATTATCTTTTGAACAACTTTTGAGACAGAGGTGGTTTTTTTCTAGCATCTAAATGGTATTTTCAATCTTGAGAGCTCTAAAGCACTTTATAAAGATAATTAGGCATAAATGTCCCCATTTCACAGCTGTGCAAACAGAGGGAAACAGTTCTGTAACCTACTTACCAAAATCTTATAAGAGGTAAGCAAATCTTGAGCCACCAGATTGCAGGCACCGGTTCATTAAGATTGCTTTTGTATGCCTACTGTTTTTTAGCTAAATTAATTAATATTGATATATCAAAGGAACAAAAGAAATCCTAGGTCTCGAGCTCTTAATGTTACCTGTTTCAGTTCTGTGTAGTTTCTACATTTCTTTGGTAAGACATAAGCTTCTGAGCAATTCAAAATATTTCCATTCACTGCCTCATTACAATCTTTGAATACCACTAAAATTTTCAGTGTAATGTCTAGGAGGGTGTAAAGTGAGAGCTACCTGGATATATGCGATAGCATAATACTCAGGCATGGTGCAATGAACTATCCAGGTAATATCCTAACCACCAGTTGCAAGGTATTCAGGAAAGGTGCTTGTAAACAGATATGCTCCGCTGTTTTTAAAGTACACAGCATATAGTCTCCTGCATTAGCAACATCTCCATGACAACTGCTTTATAATTCATGCCACATAATATATAACTTTGCTGTTAAAAAAAAAAAAAAAAGCCCTTGCAACATACTTACAAGGCCACATTCTTGAAAATTAAATGAACCTGAAAGATTTTTTAGCAATCAATTAACCATTAAATAAAGCTTAAGGGACATTAGAACAGTAAGAATGACAATATTTATGGCTTTGATGTGATAATGAAATCTCATTCTCTGCTTCTCCACCATTCTCACCATTTCAAATCCCCGTAATTGATACTGATGCAACATTTCAGTCAATAGCTATAAAAGGGAATGAGGAGCACAAAATGGCTTTTTGGTATTTAATGAGTAAATAAGATAGCATGGAGCTTCGGATTTCAGAATTTTTTTGCTAATCAAACTTGTTTTAACGTAAAAAGTTGGAGTGTTTGAGGGATATCAACAGGTTTGGGGCTCGACAAACAATAGAATGATAACAAAAATAATGAAAAAATTGTTTCCTAATGTGGTGGAGAGAATTAAAACACCTTTCCAAGTTATTGCTTCAAAGCCAAGTTAATGAATCAAATAAAACTGATGCTGTAAGACTAATAGATATTCTGACAGGTATGAAATCCAGTGTAACTTTAGTTCTGAAAACTTACCAAGAAGACTGATGTATAGAAAAATAGGGAGTGGGACAAACAGTTAGCTAGGTACCAAGTATTTGCTAGCCACTTCCTACTTTTTAAGAGTCGGGAAAAGGAAATGGCTAACAGGGCAAAGCATGTTACACTTAATGGAGTGTGAGCATCCTATTAATTGTTCTGGTTAATTGACACCTGCTTGTTTTAACCTAGTAATTTTAAACATCAAGGCTAGGAAATACTGGGATGCAGGTCTTGGCTCCTTCCAGAGCAAAAAGGGAATATGAACCCATCATAAGATTGCTCAGCCATTTTTATGTAGACTTTTCTATTTGAAATTTTCTTTGTTATGATGTATAGAATATGTATTGTAATGTTTTCAGAACTGGGGTACAGCAATTACACAAGAAATCAAATAGGAAGGAATTACTAACTGACATGTAAAAGACTTCTGTTGGGTTACAAACCTTAATCTCTGTTAAAGAAACAGCAAAGTAAAGAAACACATTCTGGGATGAGAAGCACTAGTTCAAATTATAGGGATCTCATCATGAGACTTGTTGACTCAGGCTTACAGGTTTAACTTAGTAGCTACCAAAAAGACAAGCCTAATTCCCCAGTGAGACCTACTTAAGAAACAATGACATTAGTGACCAAACAACAGCAGCTGTGCAGAGCTAATCCCAAAGCAGGGTACAGTTATTTCAGAAGCACACTATGGTTTTGGCTCTTTTCCAGGTATCTTTGTTTACTGCATCTCCTCCAGTGAATGAGAGAAGAATTAAAGTGAAGTAAAATATACAGCAACAGTTCAAAATGGGACTGATGTTTCTCCTTTTTCTAGGGTTCCAGGTATGCATTATTATTTTGAGGTTTGTGTGACTCTGGAGCAGAATTTAAATTGTTTGGTTTACAGAGAGATAGAATTTTGGATTGTAAGTAGACTAAATCTGGTGCTTAAATCTGAGGAATTGAAGCAATTCTTTATTTCACCTGTTAGGGAAGTTCTGGGGGCATATGTTAATGTATACTGTGTGGTTTTGTTTGTATTGACTGTCATGTTCTTCAGTTACTGGGACCTGTGCTTCTGCAGAGCACTCAAAATTTAACAGTGGGGGAGTGAAAGAAGGGGAACATTTTGTACAGCATGAGGACAGTTTAATTTTCCACATCTAAAAATGATAAAAACTCCCAGGCAACTTGAGCTGCATTTTTCTTTTAAACAACAACAAAAAATAAGTTTCTCTCAGTAGATTCTACAAAGTCCATAGTCAAACTTCTGCTTTCAGTCCTAGCAGCAAGTTGTGCTAGAAATAAATAAGGAAATAAGGAGGCAGTTGCACACAAATATTGATGCTAATGGAATGATAAAGGTGATGGGGTACAACTTTATTGTTGCAAATTCCAGCTGGAGTAACTGGGGGTCTGGGTTGAAAAAAGACTGAAGGTTGGGCCTTCCACAGATTAACCTTCTCATTAATAGCAATGTGAATTAGGGAACATGTTTATAGTTTGATTATGCTGACTGTTGACACGTATTCCTTTTTTTCTGACCATGTCATTCCATCTTTCAATTACTCATCTAGCCCTATGTATCTTTTCCTTTCCTCCTGTCTGTAACAGGAGCTCTGGCCTCCTGTTCAGATATGTCTTCCCTTGTACATTCAATAATCGACTCCGTCGATTCTTCCTTTTTCCTCTTTCTTTGAAGAGCTACTGCTGTGTTGAACAATCTTTCCATCTCCCTCTATTCAACTCTTGTCTTTCTCTTTGACTTCTAGACTGTGTGCTGTCTGAACATACTGGTATTTGTGTCTTGTACAATGCCAAGAATACTGGTGTTTAATAATAACAGTACAGGAAATGTACAGTTCCTATAAGAAAACTAAACAGCCCAGGCAAAAATTGAGATACTGCTGCCTCTGCAACAGCCACTGACTGCACTAACTGTAAAAGCTAACTAATAACTAAATTGTCAGTTTTGGTGTGCGCTAAAGAAACTGAGCAACGGCACACAAGCAGATGTTTACTTTCCATTATCCTGGTAACCCTCAGTATATATATCCTTATGGTGCAATGTAAACTCCTTTCAAGATGCCATTGAAGAGGAATTTAATCTGTATAGAGCACTAACAAACTGAAGCACAGCGGATTTATTCATTTAAGAGAATTATTCATTTAATTTTCACCATTTAGTATTTATATTCATTTACCATTCATTTATTCCCTTCATTTTTATTCATTTATTCATTTATCAAATATTCATTTTAATGGCTTTCATTATCACTACAGTAACTGTAGGGACAGATTTGCAATAATTTTATTCTTTAAATAGGTTTATTCTTGGAAAATCTACAGAACAGGGAAAGGCCACTTGTTCTATCAGGTTCATTCCTTTTCCTTTTCTCAGAACTGTTTGTCTCTTTAACCCTCTTGTTTCTTTACAGCACTCCCTAGGTATCTCTTGGTTTACTTCATATGTTTTATGACAACAACTCAGTTCAGTGATATTGGACCAAATGCTTCACTAACGTGAATTACTGAAATCAGAGCATGTTACCTGGTGCTTTGGACACTGATTTAGTCTGCTTGTTTCTCCGTATATATTCCTTTTCTTTTCCCTGTAGAAGAGTTTTTCCTTTAAAATTCACCTCTTCTTCCCTTTTAATGCCAGTTCCTTTATGCCATAGATTAGTCACCAACAAACCAGGGATCAAAGACCTTTTTAGCAACATGCATTTTGAACTACAATAGAAGAAAGTCTAGATCCCTGAAAAGATTAGATTCTATGTATTACTTTCCATTGGAGGACTGGGAATTCAGGTCTTTTGTAAAAAAACACTGTTTTTTCTTCCTATGTAAAAACACTAGATGAATGATACCTGTTAAACTCAATAGGCATCAGACTGTGCTTTTGATGAGAAGAACAAGGACTGGATCATCCTATGTCTCTTGTTATGACCAGTGCTTTTGGGTTAGAATTATAGTTCTTCAGTTTTAGCTGTATAGGCTGATAGGCACATGTGCAGTTCAGCCCCTGAAGTATATTACCAGTCATCTTAAAGGATATCTTTTTACATGTAGTGAAGTTTTAACCTGGAAGCAAGATATTCATGGATGAACACATGCTTGTTCATGGTGAAGGGTTGCTTGTGGTTTTTGCCCTTGCATCATCAGTGAACCCCCAATTTCCTGTGAAACTTCTCTGTGACTATTTTAATCCTTCTTTGCATTAAAACTTTTAAATAGTGGCAGTTTCTAGTCTCCCATATCTTAAATTTTTCTTCTTTAATTGACCAGGGTATTTGACACTTAAACTCAATAATCTTTAGGCAACTCTAAATTCAAGCCATTTCCATCCTATAGTCCTTCACAGCGTATCTGCACTCCGAGATGTGTCAGAAACTTTGGTGCAGTTTCAGTAACAGAAACACAGCTGAAATAGTTTACCACATCATGACTGATTGGATAGTATCTATATTTGACACTTACAAATTTGTTATTTTGTATTTATAACATCAGAAAAAATAGTTTCCCTGTCCTTGTAGAAGGCATCATGAACTGGGTATTTCCTACTGCTGTATATTCAATAAACCAAACCGCTTCAGATATTTACATTCTGAAGGTTATCTTTGTTGCCAGAAGTGCTAGAAGTAATTTCCTTCACAATGTGATCTTAAGTTTGTAGAATATGTTGTGACCCTGCAGAAAAACCTCTTCAGATCCCAACCTGAGGCTGCAGCTCTAATTTTGAGAACTACTGCTCTGGAGGCTTTTTATCAGCTCCAAAAATATCTTATCTCTAGTTGCTTTTAACTGCATAATAAGAGGTCATTTGAAATAGGTAATGTCTTCTTAAGGGTCTATAATCTAAAGCTCACAGTTGTCAATGGAATATCCATTGATTTCAGGGACTGTGGATCCAGGTATTTATTCCATAATATGCGGTGTTTGCTTAGTAAACTCAGTAGTAGTAAGATGCAAGGAAATGAGACTGCCTATTGAAGCCAAACAGAAAGATTCTGGTGGCATTTACTTTGTCAGATAAAGCCCTGAAATTCCTGTGAATCTAAATATTTTGCAGTAGCATGCCTCTTTAATTAACCTCTGACTGAGAAAGCAATCCTCTTTCTAGCTCACCTGCCCAGCTCCTCCCAGCCCCTGAGCATCCCTGCAGCCCTGGAGAGGAAAACCCAGGGCTCCTGGGAGGCTGCAGCACCTTCTCTGAGATTATAGCCTCCAGGAGCCTTGGGTTCCTGTTGCTGAGGCTGGCTTCTCTGAGGGTGAACCTGGAAGGATGGGCCCAGACACAGTGTAAAAAGTCATTAATATAAATGTCTATTTTCTTGTGCTTCAACTAATTTTCTTCAAAATATTGGAACTTCCTGGAAAAGGATTTCTTTTACTATTAATCAGCACAACTTGCAAAAAAAAAAAAAAAAAAATCAAAGAAAATTTGAATTCGAGTAAGATAAGAAAGAGTTTATACTTTCTTCCATCTCATCTTCTCATGCAGTGTTTAAACTATTTTTATATTTGAGGGAGTTCCACTTCCCCCGCTCCTGCCCCCGTAGCAGAGGCTTAAGTCAATGTGAAGAGATCGGATGTATGTTTTAACCCCCTGGTGTATGTACATTTTTTTCATTAAATCTGAACATTAACCTGATGGCCTTTAGGCACAATACTTTCTGAAGAATGTAAGTGTGCTGTTTATTGCTTGCTTTCCAACTCCAGTTCTTCTTGCAAACACTACAGGGACCTCATTTAATTCTGGGGCTATATTATCCTCCTTCTTTATTAAGTTCCTTCAAATATCCTGCTGTGGTCTAATGTCTTCTCTTGTCAGCTTCACTCCACTTCTTACACCTGAAGGAGACTTTATTGTTTTTATTTCCTTGCTCTGAAAACTTAATTCATAGCCAGTTTTGACTCCTCAGGATTTTTTTTAGCTCATCCCTCCATTGTGTCAGCCTTTATAGTCCCTTGATAATATTCTATGCCTTTTAGGCATGACATGCATTTTTTAATCATTATTTTAATTTCCTGATTTAAGTCTAAATAGGGCAAGAAATACAACAGAAGCAGATGGTCTTGTAATCTTTTCTGTTGTCCTAAAGAAAAAAAAAAAAATAAGAGAACTTGCAATAATGTGAAAAAATTCTCAAAACCTGGAGAAATTTTAGCTTTATTTTTAGGAAGCTATAGACCAGCAAGTGAGCTAGTGGCCATAAAGGGCAGCCCAATCCACTGGTGTGTCCTAAAATTTGGAGCCATTTGCCTTTCAAATCTGGCCACTCAGGCTTTGTATTGGTTCCCCCAATTCTTGCTTCCATTCTAACCTCTTTTGACCTTCATGGCAGATATTAGTATTGCAGGAAAGATGGAAGATGCTTTTGTGAAGGACCTCTGCCTATTATATCTAGTCTGACCCCACATATTATCATATCTACAGAGACAAATGTCATCCTTAACTTTTGCTTTTTACCAGTTACAAGAGTTTGTTTTACGCACTTCACCTGAGCTGAACACGCTACGGTGCTGTCGCAGTAGGAGCACAGTGATGTAGCTGTGCATAAAAGGAGAGCTGATGCACTATAGTTAATACAACCTGAATACTGCACCCTGATGGCTCTCTGTATTATTGCAATGCTGGAGATTTTAGTCTGAGCAGTTATTCTCTAAAAAGGGGCTCAGGAAAAATACTTTCTTGAGTTTCCACTTATGTTAGAGCATTTTACATTTTGGAACAGGAATAATCACATTTCCAGACTGTAGTAGAAAGCATTTTTTAAAACACTTTAAATTAGGATTTACCTCTGAAAAAAAAACCAACCAACCAACCAAAAAAAAACCACAAAGAAAAGTAGCTAGTCTCTAAATAAGATATTTTTTTCATCATCAACTGAAATGTGCTTTTACAAGAGAAAATATTTTCAGTTACTGTAGTCTCAAAGGGTTTCTAATAAGGAAGCAAATGGAGTTAGACTAAAAGAGTATATCAAAATGTATGAACAGTAAATGGGGAAAGAGCTATTTCTAAAACCCTAAACTTTGCAAAGAGATGAACAGTTTTGAAAATAAAACTGCACAGTATTCCCACTGTATATTACATTAAGATGAAGGCAGTAGGCACAAAGCAGCCCGCTGTTAATGAAGTGGCCACAATTATAGAAAGACAATTATACTCATTAGTAAGACAAAGTATTTCATACCTGAAATTATCTATAGAACCTACAGTAAAATATGGGTGGCTGAACTCTGGTTTGAAAGTGAACTAATGTTAATTGTTCATGTGAACATTGGGTAGATGCTGCACATCTCTTACCCTTTTGCAGGGTAAGAGATGTGCAGATGATGGTGAGATAACTGAGCAGCCATTAAAGCTCCATGCTATGGGTGACTTATTAAAAAGCATTCCAATAAAATCAATGGGCATTTCTAGAATCATAGAATGGTTTGGGTTGGAAGGGACATTAAAGCTCATCCAGTTCCAACCCCCCTGCCATCAGCAGGGACTCCTTCCACTAGAACAGGTTGCTCAAAGCCTCATCCAACCTGGCTTTGAAAATTTCCATGGAAGGGGGCAAATTGTAGAGAATTCTCTGCATGGACAGCTTGATGGGGTTTGACTTTTCTTCTTTATCTTTAATTGCTCCATGTTGTTTAAAGAAAAAACAGTCTGAATATAACCATGGAGCTGAACAGACAAATTGTTCCTCCCTGCTCCCTCATTTTGCACACTGAGGTTTTTAAGCATATCCAGTTATATGACTTAGATCATCCTTGGGTTACCTGCTGTAACCTGCTTTGTCCATAGGATTTACATCAGGTACACCATTAATACCTGGGTATCAAAATCTCTGGGCTATGATTCCATTTTTTTCCAAGGCAATCTCTCAGGGTGAGACTTCCAGTTTCGTGCCTTTAAACCTAAGCATTAAAGCCTTGGCCACAGCTACCTCTTTCAGGGTTTCTAGACACAGCTGACACTCAGGCCCTGGATCATCTGAAACGAACTCTCACCAGGTGTAACTGTTTGATGCAGTTTCTCCCATTGCTACCTTTGACCCGGCAACCTGGAAGAATACCTGCTGAGTATCCTAGAAGCCCCAAAAGATGCTGTACAGAAGTGGCATCCTTTTCAGCTGTGGGTCCCAGGAATCTTATTTCCTGTCAGAAACATGATGTTGTTTAAGGAACACTTGAAAATTTTCATAATTGCTTAATTGTTTAAAAAAAAAAAAAAAATCTGTTTTGGGGGGAGCATTCTAACGCCTCATTACTAAGCTTAAACTAGACTTTATTTACTGTTTGTGAGAAGTCTCAGCTTGTTTCTCAGTTCTGCTGTGTCTTACTTTAGGATTTTGCTTTATAAATATCTTAGCCTGTGTGCACCATAACATAAGCATTGTAATGTGGGTTTATTTATAAGCTCTAAGAAGTTATAGAATATACTTTTAATAACTTACATATGTGTGAATATCTATATTTTTTAACTTACTCCACTGTAAGGCTAAAGTTCCTAGGCCCTCTTTATAGGGTCTGGACCTAAAGTTTGGCACTGTGGTGTAGATAACCTGAATCTGACAGCTCTATTGCAGCGAATGTGTGAGAGTGCGTTTAGTTCATCCCCCTGGCATTACACAGTGTGGAAGTAGTGAGCTCTCCAACAACCTGTCAGGAATTCAATCAAGGATATGTGTGAATCTCAGAAAGAAAGAGAAATGTTGGGCAAAACGTTTTGGGTTTAGTGAAAGGCATTTCCTGACAAAGCTCTACTGTGTAGAAAATGTTTTCCAATCTATTTCTGCTTCTCATGAAACTAAACTTTTTTTTTTTGTGACCAACTGCTGCATAATAAATTGATGTAAATTGTAATTTGCACCACAGCAGACCGTGACACTACAATATCTTTGTTCTCAGGGAGCAGAGGAGTCGTGACCAGAACAGGGAAATGCCCACATCACAGGTAATAAGGCTGGCTCTGTCACTGCTATGTCATCAGTGCTGGTTCACAGCTTTGCTGGACTCCAAAATTCTGGCTATGAAAGAAAGCAAAATCTAACACATTCCTGAGTACTGCATTTCTTATCTTCAGTTCTGTAAGATATGTTTGTCCAGCACTATTGACTTCTTTTATACGATAGCTGTCAGTACAGTTTCTTCTGTTATTAGAATAGCAGGTTCGCTTTCTTTTTATGCCAATGTAAATAAGGAACAACTTGTCTGAAGTCAAAAGAATTACACTTCTTGTTTTATCAGTGCAAGTCAAAATGAGAATCCAGCCCCATATTTGTTTTATTCCTGGCTTAGCTTTCAGCAGAGTTCTAGATGCTGTAAATACCATTAAAAAAAAAAAAAAAAAAATCCATGCTCCAACATTTCCACCATACAAGACAGCGTCAAAATACAGATTTCTTTCTAAGTTTCTTTGTGGCTTAGAGTATACATGAAATTAGTATAGGGCTGCAGAAACATGAAAGGAGAGAGCTCTACCCAGGCAGCATGTAAACAGTGCCAAGCATTTGGTGGTGTACTGTGCTATTTGCTGTGCCCTATTTTCACAGACAACCAATTCCTGCCACCAAAAATGCATGAAAGTTCAGAAATTTCAAGAGTCCCTGTGGTGCTACGAGTTGTTTTTCTTCTTCTGTTGTTTCATATTGCTCTTAGTTTCTCCTAACTGGTGCAGGCATAAATCCCTATTTTCCTAAAGGGGTGTTCCATTCTGTGAGAGGAATTTCTTTGAATTTCAACAGGATCATATTAAAGAAGCTGTTACCTGCTCCCATTTGCATTTTCTTGAAGGTATAGGCCCTCTAACTTCCAGGGTTTGGGATGAAGGGAAGCCTGTGTCTTCAGCTAGTACTTCAAAGTATTCCTAATTTTCCAGTAAAAATTTCTTCAAATCAGGATCAAGGATAACTAATTAGTAAGAAAAGGTTCCTTTTGTCTACTGCCCCAGAGCTGAGTAAGGGAAGCCTCTGTTTGAAATATTTTCTTATCTGTATAAATGAGCATTCCTTTCTTCTTTCTATCAAGTACTTGAGTCTTTTCCCCTTTAGGCAGATAAATAGAAGTTTCCATGCCTGTAGGGATGCAACCTTCTTCCAGGTTTGCATTACAGGAGAAAAACCTCAGTGCTTCCTCTGAAATCCTAAATGGCCTTTTCTGTAGAGTATTTCACAAGATCTGAGTCATATTGATCAATACACTTATGCCCCAAAACAGTATTTTAAGTACTTAGGAAGTAAGCTTTTTTTTTTTTTTAGAGATTTTTTTTTTTTATTAGAACGCCAACTCAATCAAATAAAGTCACACACACCACTCTCCCTCCCACCCCCATCCATCTCTCCCTCTATCTCTCATTAAAAATTCAGTACTCTTCTGACAGTCTCCAGATTTTTGTTTTTGTTTTTGGAAACTGAATCCAGGCAATGAAGTCCTCAAACCAATTGATGAAATTGCAGTCAAGATAGAATTTCCCCCAGTGTTCAGTCCAGTTCAAAATGCACTATTTAACTGGAGTCCAGCATGCTCTGAGTTCAACTCAAGACCCCAGCATTAAATATGATACGCGAATAAACCCTTTTGCCCAGCCGTAATTTTAACACTGAAGATTTGCATAGGTCCAGGACTCATCCTACACTAATTTAAACATGGGATTAAGAAGTTTCTCTTTCTTACTAAGGAGTAGTGTGCAGTAAATTCTCATTTTATTATACAAAACTGGGTCATCGGGGAAATTATTTTTCCCAGTTGTTTTCATTGAGGAGAATTATTTAAAAAAAGGCAAACAAAAAAACCCCACCTCATTTTAAAGACTCTGTGCCTTACACTTCAAAATGTAAATGTAGCTTTGTAGCTTTAATGTAAGAATTGGTAAATTTCACAAATAAATATTATAATATAGGGCCGGGTGTACAATATATAAATTTAATACCTTCTTATTATAAGATTTCTCACTTCTGAAAAATAACACAGGGAGTAGCAGGAAAAATAAGACATGGAATTTGAACCACTGATACTGTGTTTTTTTCTCATAGTTACTGCAGTAAATTTGATTACTGGAAAGCTTATCATATCTGGCACTGAACATATTCCAAGGTTCATGTGTCAAAGACCAGAGTTCAATCCTGCACTGAGATCTACGTACATAGTACAACTAAGTTTGTGGAAAAAATTGTAGCAGCTTTAAAGCTAGTTCCTCCTCAGCAGTGCCCTGGGGTCCCCTATTTTGGTTTGGATGTGTGGTCAGTAATGATGTGTGAGGTGTTTAGGGTCTGGGACACATTTCTGGTTTGGGTATAGTCACTAGCACGGTGGTTAGATCCAAGGTTATCCTAATTGCTGGCCAGCCATGATAAGTCTTCAATAATTGAAAATCCTTCTCCTCTACAGCTTCACCCCTCAAAGCAGAGCCATATGAGAATTTTGAGAATGGAAGCAAGCTCAGTAACTTCTGCTGTCTTCCAGAGCAATGATTTTACACCTAGGCAGTCAGTCCTACATTGCTGACAAACTCTTTTGCCATTTTAACTTTCACTTAAAAACAAATTACAACTTTTTTAAATTTTGCTTGTTGTTGTGAGATTTGTACTGGTAGTCCTAATAGACTTTGGTTTGTGATTGGAGCAATTTAATCCCTGAATGTCTCCCTTTAGTTCTTGTCTTTACCTAAAGGCAAATATTTTATTATTGGTGAAATAGTGAGTGGCTTGAGATCAGCTCTGGAAAGAAGGACTTGGGAGTAATGGTGGATGAGAATCTCAACTTGAGCCGGCAATGTGCGCTGGCAGCCCAGAAGGCCAATAACCGTATCCTGGGCTGCATCAAGAGAAGCGTGGCCAGCAGGTCAAGGGAGGGGATTCTCCCCCTATACTCCACTCTTGTAAGGCCCCACCTGGAGTACTGCGTCCAGTTCTGGAGCTCCCAACACAAGAGAGACATAGACCTGTTAGAACAAGTCCAGAGGAGACCACGAGGCTGATCCAAGGGCTGGAGCCCCTCTCCTATGAGGACAGGCTGAGAGAGTTGGGGCTGTTGGGCCTGGAAAAGAGAAGGCTCTGGGGAGATCTTATAGCGGCCTCCCAGTACCTGAAGGGGCTACAAGAAAGCTGGGGAAGGACTTTTTACAAGGGCAGGGAGTGATAGAACAAGGGGTCATGGCTTTAAACTGAAAGAGAGGAGCTTTGGATTAGATATGAGGAAGGAAGTCTTTACTGTGAGGGTGGTGAGATACTGGCCCAGGTTGCCCAGAGAAGTTGTGGATGCCCCCTCCCTGGAAGTGTTGAAGGCCAGGTTGGATGAGGCTTTGAGCAACCTGATCTAGTGGAAGGTGTCCCTGCTGATGGCAGGGGGGTTGGAACTGGATGATCTTTAAGGTCTCTGCCAACCCAAACTATTCTAGGATTCTATGATTATGGTATATGCCCATGTTGAACTGTATGTTAATCCAGCTTCTCATGTACAGTGTATTACATAAATAATGCAAGATTTACCGTCTCCCAAATCCTTTATCAGCTGGTAGCAGAATTCTTTGAAAATCCTTTCTGAGCTTAGGGTAATATGTTACTTTTTATGATGAATCCACTCAGGGCTTTGCTAACAGCTTTGAGAGGGAAAACAAGCTATTAATATAGAAAGACTGGAGATTTTGTGGGGGTCATAAAATAGATGGGTCTTCCATAAAATTCAGTGTAGAAGAGGCTCAATGGAGGGCTGGGAGGTATAGTCATTCTGTACAGGTTGGACTGCACAACAACACTTCTTTCAGTGATAATATTTGTCCCAGATCTACTGTAGGGATGTAAGTACAGAACTAAACAATCTAGACACTGTACCGTAAATCTGCTGAAGTCAATGGAGTTGTGTCTGTGTACCACATTTGAAGATTTTTGTCTATACTAAAATAAAATCTACTCTTAATGTCTGCAGCATTAGTTTTTCAAAAATCTCTTACTGGTTATTAGCAAGTTACTAATGAGGAAAAGTCATATTTATTTAGAAAGGAAACTTCCCGTTCAAAACATTCGTAAAGAAATCGTGTTATCAAAACAATATTTTCATGTTCAAACCAAGACGTGGCTCACTCTTACTTAGCTGGGTGGGATATTTTTCTTGTGGTTACCTGGTGGCTGACAACCCCCTAAAAATGTAGGAAATTAAATGACATAGTAAGGAGCCCAAAATGACCAAGATTCACTGCTTCTTTTCTCCAGTGGTAAAAATTTTGCTACTAAAATGTGAAGTACTGATACTCTATTGCATTTTTGTCTTGTTTTTCTTTGGCAGACCTTTATTAATTATCACCTAAGTACTAGAACAGTAATTTAGTTCAAGACAGGTATATAGAAATAGAAGAAAAGCATGTGTATGTTTGTATATGCTTTAAGTGAGCTCCAAAATGCCTTTGTCCTTATATCATAAGGATATGATATATCATATCCTGCTAACGCAGTGGCATAGCCATGTAGATGGGCCTTAGTACTTAAGCAAATTCCTGTACCATGGAAGAATTTGATTTCACAATGAGTGAAAATCTACAAATATATGTAAATCCTCTGCTGTTACAGCGGGGAGATCTGACCAGATTTATTTCTTCATTCTTTCGTCTTGAGCCACAAATGGAAGGGAGATTAGGAGATTAGCATTCCTCTATGAGGACTGTTGGTCATCCTTCCTGACGTTTAGACGGTGATGTCCTTCATACGTGACCAAGTGGGACCATCCCCTGCCTGGGTGGCAAACAGCACCTTGTTAACCAAGCTTGTAAGCCTAGCTGATGATAAGCTCTTCATTAATTTACTGTGAAGTAAACTTTCTCCTGTGACAGCTTGGTGGAAATCTATTGTTTCCTTAGTATATGCTCAGAGCTACATTTGAAATTAATGTAAAAATTATCCCTCATACGAGCATAGAAATGAAAACAGTGTTATACAGTTCGTTATATAGCTCTTGCTCTTTCCTACAGTGATAACTAACCACTGCAGTGGCATGGAGGGAGTGACTTTTGCGAAGTTCTTTCCAGGGATATGTGGATGGGAAGGTAGGGGGGTGGAGAATTTTTTATCACGTTATAATCATTTTCAGCAGAAAAGCAGGTTTTTGGGGGGTTTCTTTGAGCTTATAGAGGATTTTAAAGCAAAGGGTAGAAGGAACTTTTACTTTTTTGACTTATGTCCCAAAGATATTTCAATATCTTTTTTGATCCGAGAACATTTTTCTTTCTTTAATTGGTCACCACCACTGACATAGCTGATTAATAAAAGCAGAGCTGTGGAAATAGTAACAATTAGTACCAATAGTGCTGTGCATCTAACTACATAGCAAACATACCTTTTATCTTATTGTTTACCCATTACAGGGTTCCTTTTCTCAGATAAGCACAGCTAATCAAATGACTTGCTAGACCACACAGTGAATCAGAAGCAGAACTGTGGAAACAAGTTTAAGGGCATGAAGCTACAAATACTTATGATTATGAGTAACTTTACTCTTGGGAGTATTTCAATTGAGTCCAGAAGGGATTATGTAGGGTCATAAGTTCTGAACTTCATGGAGAGTGTTCACAGGACTGGTCCCCAAGCGTATTCAATTGCTATCTTCACATAAAACCACATAAATCTGTAGTCAGGGACTTTTAATAAACATATTCTATGTCATAAATTACTTTCTGAGGAGGATTTTTAGAGGCATAATTTTACAGTATTGACCTCCAATAAACTCATAGTGTTCTATCATATTAAATGTATATTTAATAGCTTCAAACCTTTTATATTAGTGGTCCAATGAGCCTGAAGGACTTAGGATTGCAACAACCTATTGTGTCAATGGATATTTAAAGAGGTTTAAAAAATGCAGATTATTGACTTTATTATTGATGCAAAGGAGCCATTATATCCTGTCAGGCAATTAAATGCCCTTTCATAAAGAGCTCATTGCATGGAGACTGGATTTATGGAAATGATGAAGCTTAATGGCTCCATAGGAATCATTACATCAGGTCTGAAACACTTTTTGGGATATTATTATTTATTTTTACATTCATATTGTAGTAATGAGAAATTTAAGAATTTTGTGGTAAATTACAAATATAAAGATGTAGATATTGAGGTTGCTATATTAATTTAAACACATCCTAAAAGGAAATGTACTTGCATAATTTTCCGCTTTCTTTAAAGGTACAAAGTTAAACCAGCCCAGTGAAAAGAGATGGCTGTATTTTGATAGCTTTTGTAAATCCAGTATTTTGATAGCTTTTGTAAATCCAGAATGTGCCAGGTTAAAATTTACAATTTTAATTTTCATTTCTACATTTGATTTATGAACACTTACCCACACTTCTTCCCTTTCTACTAGAGCCATAATTTTGCACAGGTTATTCTGACATATATTTAATAGCTAATGAAGGATTTTGGATGTATCCACACACAGCATGACATTGAACCTGGAAATTGCTCTGCTGTCTTCACTTGAGTCCCTTTGTAAATCCAGTCCTAAATTCAGCCTCCCAGTGAGGTCTCTCTGGTTTGCAGTTTTTTTTCCATTTCTGAGCGCATATACTACCCAGATATGTTATTAGAGCGTGCCTTTAAAAACAAAACAAAACAAACAAAAAAAAGAAACCCCAAAAAACCTCCTAGGTATTTCAAATTATTTTATGTTAGACACAAAGGAGTGGAAAATATGAGAAGTGCTTCATGAGAAGTGCAAGACAAGAATGCTAGATTTTTGCAAGTGTTTTTTTCCTACTCAGGGTAACACATCACATTTCAGGAAATGAAGCTGCACCTGTGTCAAAAGTAGCCACATCACTAAAACCTCTTAGTTGGCACTCTCAGATGCTGAACCTATCTGAAGAGTTGTCTCTTAGTCATCTGTTAGTGTGGCCCATCAGCTAATGTTTTTTAAGTGTCAAGGAAACACATGGAGGTGCTGGATCATGTCCAAAGAAGGGCAATGAAAGGTCTAGAGCACATGTCTTATGAGGAGTGACTGAGGGAGCTGGGGTTTTTAGACTGCAGAAAAGGAGGCTGAGGGGAGACTTTGTTGCTCTCTACAACTACCTGAATGGAGGCTGTAGTGAGGTGGGTGTCGGTCACTTTCCCCAAGCAATAGGACAAGAGGAAATAACCTCTTGTTGCACCAGAGAAGGTTTAGATTGGATATGAGGAAAAATTTCTTCACTGAAAGGGTTAACAAGCATTGGTACCGGCTGCCCAGGGAACTGGTGGAGTCACCATCCCTGGAGGTATTTGAAAGATATGTAGATAAGGTGCTTAAGGACATGGTTTAGTGGTGGACTTGGTAGTGTTTTTTTAATGTTTGGATGATATTAAAGGTCTTTTCTAGCCTAAATTAGTCTATGATTCTATAAGTTGCCCTGATTTTTTTAACTTTTTAGAATGTCCCCAACTCTGTTATGGCTAAAGTATATACTGAAATTTAGGTGCCTGTATACGTCTTGGTAGACACAGGGGTAGCAGTCATAAAAGAAGAAAATCACTGAAACTGAGTCAGTGCTTCATAAACCACCAATTTAAGGGAGTGCTTAAGATCACAGTTAGCTTTAGGAATCTCTTTAGTTTCCGTTCAAGTCAATGAGACTTATGCTTAACCTTCAGAATCTTTTATACTTAAAGGCTGCTCTGAATAAGGTCCTTTGTAGATTAATAACTAAACCAAAAATTTTTAAAAGGCATTTCCATCTTTTACTCACTTTCTTACTGCAGGGCTATATGTAACATAGCAATAATGCTATAATTTAATGTAGGTAATTTTTCTCTTTTTACTGTGAAGAAGCTTTATAGACCAGTACAAAATTATTTAAGGCCCTTAAAATGTTTGTTTTCAACTCTTTCATTTTAATGTTTTTTTAATCAAAGATGTGCCATAAACATAACATAAAATTATTTTGTAGAAGGAGTCTGTAGAGAAGTCCCTGAAGTACTTCACTTTGAGGAGCTTTGTTAGTCAAAGGTAGAGGGCTCTAAAAGCCACAAGCATTATAATTACCTTATTTTGCTCTTGTAGAAATCGGTGGCAAAACTCTTACAGGTTGCAGTGGCAGCAAGACTGAAAGGCACTGCTGTGCTTTAGTTTATTGTTCCATTTTCTGATTAACATCTTAAACTGCATTTTGATCATGTAGCTTCTACTGACAGAGAATGCCTGATGGTCTTTTGTTGATCTTCTGAGAGAACAACAGCTCATCTTGATGCTCAGCCAAGGCATCTATCATTTAGCTGTCCTGTTTAGTTATCGTGCTGAGAATGCAGCACAACCCTGGCTCAGAGAGTCGCCGCTCCATCTGGTGACCTGTCGGAAGAGAAAGGGGTCTTAGACCTCTTTCCTTTCAGGATCAAAAAATGATTTTTTTTTTTTTTTTTTCCTGCACAAAATGTGTTTTTTTTGTATTGAATAAATTTAACAGGTCATACTCAAAATAAGGTTACTATCATTCAAAAAGTTACTGTGCACCAGCTTGGCCACCGTGACCATTCAGAAGAGGTATTCTTAGCCTGCAGAAAGTATAATGTCATTTAACCATCTCAAAGGTCAATATTAGAAAATAAGAATCATAGAATAGAATCATAGAATCATAGAATGGTTTGGATTGGAAGGGACCTTAAAGATCATCTAGTTCCAACCCCCCCTGCCATCAACAGGAACATCTTCCACTAGATCAGGTTGCTCAAAGCCTCATCCAGCCTGGCCTTCAACACTTCCAGGGAGGGGGCATCCACAACTTCCTTGGGCAACCTGTTCCAGTGTCTGACCACCCTCACAGTGAAGAACTTCTTCCTAATATGTATGTTACCTGATGTTTGCTGCAATGAGTAGTAATGGACAAGTGCTGAAGTCTAGCTAACATATACCAATTTGACTATGAGATTGAGACATTCTGGCATGTATTTCTTTGCATTTTTCTAAAGAGATGTGGGGTTTTTTCCTACCATGCAATTTTTTCCTCCACTGTTTTTTTGAGCTCTCTCATCTAGCTTTCATTAGCTTTTGTTCTCTACATTGTATTAAGACAAGTTTGCTGCACATAATCTAGGACTGAAATTGCACAGAAACAGGAGCAGGGGAAAACATGGCAGATCTGTATTAAAGCTTCTGCCAAAGATAATGGTATATAGGTGCAAAGGTCCACTTTTTCTGTTACATTGTCTGACTGTTATGTGTAGGTATTAAACAGAGACTACCTCCCTTTCTCCCTCAGTTTAACTTTTCCCTTTCATCTCTGCCTCCTACATGTGTCATATGACATCCATCAATAGTACAAAGGCAGTGTCACATGCTTAGTTATTGCTGCCAGTAGTAATACAAAATCAGGCCTGTCTGACATGTAAAAAGCAGAGCTTTCTGTATTGCAGGCCAATAAAAGTCACCAACAAAAAAGGCTGTGGATTTTTAATGGAAAGAAAGCACTAATGAATAGGCATTAATTGAAAATTAGGGCATGAAAGACAGAGAAGAGCTAAGACAGATCAATTGCTATACCTATAAGCCTGAGCTGATGATAAAGCAACAGCAATAGCAGCAAGATGCATTAGATGAAATTAATCACAGATGCAAAGAGTTGAAAGCTAGGTGTGAATAAATTAGTTTAAGAAGGGTCTACAAATGCTCAATTCATAGTTGGAGTTACTCCACGAGTAACTCCACGAGTGGAGTAACTATACAGAAGAATTGGAGACACTGTACAAAAAGAATATACATCCTGCTTGTGGTAGGAGATACAGTGATTGACTGTGGGAGCATAAAGAAACAAAAAATATGTGTCTCTTTTCCTGAGAGTAGTAGAGTCTGTCCCCATGTGAATTTTGTAAGCCTCTGTAAAACCTTTGAATCTTCCCTCTTGTGCTAAGCACAGATGGTGCACATGCCAGCACCAGGTCTAGCAGGTGGACATGTGGGCATGAAAGGTAATGCAGAGAAGAAAAGTTAGGTCTCAGTACCCTGTACGTCAGGTGATTTCATTTGTGATGTGAATGGGGAAAATTTACTGAGTAACTCTGTAACAATGATGAATGATTTTTTTTGTGTTGAAAAACAAATTCAAAAACAAATTCAGTGAGCACACTACAGTGTTCTCTTGCATTCATTTCCTGAGCAACACCCCTAAGTATTTTGTATTTTTATTCCCAAGCTTAAAGACAGGCAGTGGGGAACCCAGGCTGAACATGAAAGAAGGCATTTAGGAAAAAGATACAAGGTTCTTTCAAGATCTTTTTTTGGTTTTGTTCTGGTTTATGACATATAAAAAATAGATAGTATTACACAGATAATGAATAACTTGTACTGTTCTTGCTTTACACACTATTGCTTATTTAAACTACATTGTGTTACACCCACATGAGCATGCCACAGGACATCTTGGAGTGAAGGATGTTATGCTGCTGTGATTGCTGCAAATCAGACAGCATTAATTTCAGTTCTGAATTCTTCAAAATTAAATTACAATAGTACTCCTGCTTTGCATTGGCATTACTGACATCAACAAAAAACATTAACTCTAATTACAGAACTGATTTGGACCTTATTAGGCATTTGTTAAGAGCTAAATATCTTGATAAAGCAGAATATGCTGCAACTCGACAGCAGAAGTGAAGCATTCTGGAGAGTGCTCCTACCATCTATCCTCCTTCCCTGGTGATGATGAATGTGCACCATGGAGAGATTAGATCATTTACTTCACTCAAGTAATAAAACGTTCTGTGCACTTTCCTTTTAGTCATCTTGTTGATTCTGATTAAGCAGGGGACTTGGCTGATCTTGGGATTCAGCTGATAAGAAACTGGAAATATTTGAAACTTGGAATTGACTATGAACTACATTGTTGCATACATTCAGCTATAATGATTAAAATATTATATGATCTTAAATTTTTTGCTGTTCTTTATTATAAAGAGCTGTATCTGAATTTAAATAGTTGAATTGATTTTTCACTCTAAATTTCCTAAGGCACAGGAGTGCTTCCTTTATAATAACTATTACTGGTTCACACCGGAAGGCTAAACCACAGGTATGGGATAATACACTGCTGTACTCAGAGTACTTGCCCTTGTGCTCCTGTGAAACCTAGAGAGTCCACTCCCTGTATCTGGGGAGTATTAGCTAATGGATATTTCACAACTTGGAATTTCAGATACATACAAGCAAATATTTTTGTAGAATTGAAGATATGCAAAAAGCATAGTTTTGTCTGATCTGAAGCTGAAGATATGCAAAAAGCATAGTTTTGTCTGATCTGAAGCTATTTGAGAATTCAGAGTTGAATCACATTTAATTAAAATATAACCAGTTAGGCTGCTTGTTTTGTAGAATGGAATTTAATCTCCCATTTCCCAGAAGAATTCCTAATTTCCCAAATAACTAAAGGACTCTACAATACGATAATCTACATGAATTATTTTTCTCCTTCAGTTGAACCTGTCCTACTTTGTGTAACAGAGTTAGCTTGTACATCAGAAACTGGGAATCATACTTTCTATCTTTGTAGTGAATAGTCTTTATAGTTACTCAGTCTTCAGTCCTGTTTGTGACTATCATGTTTAGTGGAACAGCTTCTACAGGAAGAAGTGAGACTAACCCCACTGTGTCTGCAGTAACCAAGATACAAAACAGCATAATGGTTAGGGGCCTTTATCTACAAAGATGGCCTTGTAAGTTTATATCTCCTCAGGAAAAGAAATGCTCCCTGTGACTTTTTCAGACCTTATTGTGTAGTTTATCAAAAAAACCCCAAATATCCTTGGATGCCTCAGTTTAATCTGAAATGCAGATTCCACCATTAACTGCTGTAATTATTACTATTGTACTGCTTATTCACTTCAGATGCAAACTAATGTGTTTGGGGTTTTTTTCATTTTATTCTGTGGTTTTGGTCTTAAGAATGTAGTATGCAGCTAATCACTGAAAGTAGAAAAGAATAAGAGATTGAGTCAATGCAATTTGCACACATGTCCCACCTCATACAGAGCTGTTACTTTAGCATTTTCCTGTACTGGCTATTTGCTGTATGCTGAAATAAGCAATGTAGTCCAAAAGTATATGGCTGTCCTTTATGTGTTGCACAGAAGGGCACAAGAGTAATGAATGTAAAGATTAAACAACACTGTCAATTAATTGTTAAGTTTGGAAGTTCTTATATGATTCAGCAAATGTTTTGAATATAAATCAAGAAATGTTATGAGGCACTGCCATTTTTTTAAAGGCAGTCTGTATGTTTCTGCCCACTGTGTGCAACATTTTGTTAATCTACATCCTTGCCGTGCTGTAAATACCTGAAAACTACATTGCTGAGTTATGCTCAGGTGACCTGGGTATAAACAAATGGCACCACGTATATGTCCCAGATCTGCAGTCACTGGTGTCCAGTTGAGACAACAGCCCACTTATCTCAGTACATTTTAATTAACAGTGGGAAATGTGGTAAGCATAGTACATTGTCCGGATAGTAACATTACACATGTGCATTGTCCTGTGGTGAAAAGAATGTTTTCCTTGGTTCTGAAATCTATTCCATAAGACAGCTGGCATGAATGTTACTGATTTAAAATGTCTTTAAAAGCCCCACAGGCTATATTCTTCTTAAACCAGAGTGCTAGTGCCTTTCCTGCACGGTTCTGTGGCAAACGCTCATCTGACCCAATGTGCTACAACACTTTGTTGTGGCTATCAAGAGGAAGCAGTGCTGGTCAGTGTGGAGCTGCACAATGTGTTTACCTCTGTAAGCTACTTTGTGTTTGTACTCTCTGGTCAGCAGCATAAAGAACCCATGCCTCAAACACTCGCTTAGGTTTATGGGATGAGGTGGGGGAGAATCCAATATAATATGACAGGGAAAACCGCAGGCATCTGTTGCCTCTCTAAGCAAGGAGAGAAGATGTTGAGATTTACACTTAGGCATGAGAAATGTCTTTCAAAACTTGTCTTTACAATACTGTAGTTTAGGAAATATATAACAATGAAGCCATGTTTACTTTGTGTAGAATTCATGGCATGATGAGGATAATAAGACCCTCCAAGGCAATAATTGCTTCACTGTAGGGTGCTTCTGCATCTCAAATTGCTCAGCATCTGGGTTTTAAATCATTTGTGTTCCTGGTGGGTAAAACTGACAGCTAAACAGGCAGGCAGACAAGTAGCATTTTTAAACTTACACAGCATGATCATGGCATGTGTGCATTTAAGGCTGAGCTTATTATCATCAGAAATTGTTATCTAAACTATAGAGACAGACACCAAAACAGATTCTATACGATACTCTCTAAATAAATTGTTTTTGTTCACAAGGAAACCATTTGGCCTATGTTATAGATCTGGTACTAGTTTGGATATTTCTGGCAGAGTGTCAAGCAGGAAAGCGTTGTCTACTGAGCTCAGAAAATGTGCAATAAATTCCACAGTTCATCTGTGCTGTGGTGAGCAGGTGACTGTCACTGAATGCCATGCTGAAGATCATGTTATAAGCAGGAAGAAGGTTTGCCATATTCACAGAGAATAATGTTATTAGCGTGTATGTAGACCTCATCTTCGTAAGAAGTGAGGCCATTCTTTATACAGGAGTCATTTATTGAAAATGAATCTGTGTTTCATTTTTACTGGAGGAGGGTTAGACTCTGCTGACAAATATTCTGCCTTTTACATGTCCTTCTTTATTGTAGTTTCTGAATGCTTACTAAGTATTTCCTGATGAAGACAATTTCTTCCATCCCCTAACCTAAAACACACTGAGTATGTCATGGTGCATATGGGTATCAGTGGTTTTGTTTCTACTTTTGAAAGTTCTGTTTTTGGGGAGAACTCCTTGAGGTGGTGGTTTAGAAATGACTGGAAGTCCTGCTTGAGACAGCAGGTCTGCACCTTAACTATCTGAGTGTTTGACATGTGGCAGCAATGAGAAGACTTGCACCCATGCTCTATCTATCTAAATTTAGGGTTTAACACCTTGTGTTCATACTTTTACATCCTCAAGTCCTGATATTGGTATTTTGGACTTTGAGTTCAAAACCTGCTGTTGCCTATGTCCACCATATCCTTGTGATATGCTGCTGTCTGTCCAAGCTGTAGGCCTCGAACACCATGCCAATGTAACTGTTCTGAAACTGTGGGCTCAGGAGAGACACTGATAGGGCTGTGACTTGCCTGAGATTTCTTTTTGGCACCAGTGGCAGCTGCTTTGAGGTTTTGGGGGGTTTTTTGTTGTTTTGTTTTGTTTTGTTTTGTTTTTTTCCTAGGTTATTTTTAACTTGGATCAATTCCCTGATCAGATTCACTTCACAGTCACACAAATAGTTGTACTGGCACAACTGAGGCAGCAGCAAGAATTAGCAGAGGGAGTGATGACTGCACACGGCAGCCCTTGTACAAGAAGAAAAACACTTTAAAGTCCTCTATACTGTGTCAATTTGAAGTTCTCTCTCTGTTACAGGCTTTTTTGTTGTTGTGGATTTTCCTCAGTTTGTTAC
>NW_010336537.1:74647-78417 GCF_000700745.2 Antrostomus carolinensis
TTGTTGTTGTGGATTTTCCTCAGGTTGTTACTACCCTTTTTCCCCCCCCCCCATAAAACATGTTGTTTCAACTCTGTCAGTACTCATCTGTCATCTCATTAGTTGTCTGCTGATGACTAAAGCACTTAAGAAAAGAAAAAGGAAAGAAAAGAAGAAAAAGTCTTGGTAGACTTCTAAGTTGTGTTAGCAGGCAATTGAGAATTAGCAGTAGGATGAGCATCACCTGGTTTTCAAAAAGAATAATTCCTTTCCTGGTAACCAAGCAATTCTGGCTAGAGAGCTTCCAGAGTGATGGTACCCACTCCTCGAGGGGCTTTTCCCCTCTGCAGTCAGGGAAAAGAAAGGTTTGCCAAGCGAGCCTGTGCCAGTGCTTGCTGCTTTCGTGTTTTCCCTGATGAGACTTTGGGTTATTTACAAGGTAACGTGCATCAGCATGTTACTTGATGATCCTGTAGGCTTTAATTATGATTGTTCCTGGTGGTCTCTTTGGTTCTTTGCTCACATGCTTTTTTTTTCCCTTTTGCCATGAAGAGAGGTTCAATCACTTGCAAGGTTATTCTGCTATCTAGTGTTATATTTCTCCATGTCAGTAATCATTGTTCATGTAACTTTCTTATTTTACCTGAGATTATGCTTTGTTAGTTCTCATCCTCAATTTTGGGAGAGAAGTTATTTGTAAGAAATGAAAAATAAAGGTTTGACTGTTATGTTCACTACATTTCAAAAAAGATTCTTAGTTAGGACTTGACTCACCTAGAACAAGTTGCACCTTGAGTTATCTTTTATACCAGTACAAAGTGAATGCAGGTCATGCTCCTGCCTTTCTTATTCTGTCATTTGAGAGTGATATAATGAAGTGGAAGATGTACAAGTGCCAAAACTTATCCTTACAAAATATTCTAATAAAACAGATTTTCTGAAAACTCCAGAACTCCTGTTGCTTTATCTTGCCTTCCGCTTTGGTAATATGTGGATTCTGGGCAAAATGGAGGTTGCTTTGTAGCTGTGAAAAACAGTTAATTTATAGTGGTTATAGTTCAAATTGTGGAGCAGAACCTGGGTTCCATCTGAACTGTACTTGAATCTCTGCAATTGAATGGGGAGCTTGAAAACAGTGTTGAAAGTGGGAAAAGTACTTGGTTCCTCACTATGTCCCAGCATAGAGCAAAGAAGCTGTTGTTTGTTTCTGGGGCACAGAGAAGCCTTGCTGATACTTAATGTCCAATAATATGTTCACCAGGAAAGCAGAAATCAGTACTGTAGGAGCTATTATAGTTACCTTTTGTCACAAATAACTTTCAGAAAAGGGAATTTTTATTCATCCTGATCCAGTAGATTACAGGCTCTTATCTGAAGGCAGAGGAGATTCAGGTCTTTAAGATGTATAGTACATAGAAGAGCGATACACTTTCCACCAGGTTGAGAAAGTGTCTAGAGACTTACCTTTGAAGGAACTTTTTTCTGCTTTTACCCATATAGGTCTAAGGCAATTAATCAATAAGCAAGGACACAGGGTGAAAACATATGGTCTTTGATATTTAATAAATGGATTAACAGAGTCTACCGCTTAATATTCAGCCTCTGCCTTAGGAGTATAAATTAATAAGCATTAGGTCCTTTTTAATGAGGAATTTTCCCTTTTAAAACCTGAATGAATTATCAAAAAGAGCTCTGGCAGAATTTCAAAGACATTTTCTGACCTTCTAGTATTCTGGCCTGCATGAATTTTTAACAAGATGCTATATATCTGGAAGGTCTATTAGAATTTGTCTGCGTGAAATCTATCTGTCCTCTAGCCCCTCACCCTTTTTTTCTTTTTTCTTTTCTTTTTTCTTTTTGATAATCAGACAACTGAAGCAAAAAAAGGAAAAGTATCTATAATAGCAAGGGAATGTTTAATTTATGTAAACGAAGTTTTTTTAAAAAGAGTCCTTATTTGAGTTAATAAAACCCCACACATTGCTTTTAAATATTAATAGTGGCTGGCAAAAATCCTTTATTTATAGTGACATTTTCATTTATATTCATTTTTGAATAGTATCAACAATGTAAAGTGTTCCAAGATCTGTTTGAAAATGCATATTTTAAAGTGCATAACATGGATAACTTATAATTAAATGCACATGGCTATGCTTTCAGTCCTGTAAAATGTTCTTTTTTGCTGGTTTACATTCCAGAAAACATTTAAGAAATCTTTTTGATATCTAAAATCTGTTCAGAAAATAAATGTAATAGACCAAAGCAGGTGTTTTAAGTATTTGTAGACTAATTTTCAGCATAATCAAGAAAGCTTACTGTCGTTACTACTTCCTTTACTTTTTATTTTTTTAAAGGGTTGTTCTATGACATTTTGAAAATGCAGAACACTCCTTTTCATAAAAGGTTGTAGTTATTTATGCAAATTTTTACTGATGGTGCTTTGTAATCTAAATGCTACTTGAGAAAAATACTGTATATGTTAATGAAAACTGAACTGTTTCACTTCTCAAAATTACAGTATCAGTTGGTCCTACAAATGGGATAGTCTATTAGCAGGTTATTGCTCTGAATCATTGCAGATTCCATGCTTCCATAGCTCACTTTTAGCTTCTATTCAGCACCATGAATTAGATGTCTCCTCCTGGAACTACCTGGGGTTTTTGATCTTGCCCACCTGGTGTCTGATGAATTAAAAAGCACTTAGGAGCAGCTCTTGCTCCTGGAGGTGATTAATGTGTTGCTTGTTCACCACAAGGATCAGTGGCCATGTGCACTAGGAAAGAAGCAACCATTATGTTTTAGTAAACAGATTATTAGAAAGTGGTTGTCTTTAGCCTGTTAATCAGTAATGGCAGGAAACACTAATAGGATTTCCATGTCACTATTTCTTTTATTTCACTTCTTTCAGGGGAAAGTTCTTTTCTGAGTTAATCCTTTTGAGCAAAATATGTCCCCAGGGTGAATCCAGAGGAACCATTGCAATCAATAGAGTTGCACCTCAGATGGAGCTGAGCCACTGAGAGTTACTGAACACAATGCTGGGAAATTCAGAGTGTGCTTTGCACATTCAAATGCTAACTGGTCTCTTGAGTCTGGAGTTCACTGACATTCCCTGCCCTGGCTTTTGATTAGGACTATATGAGAGTAGAAAATAATGCTAAAAACCATGGATTAATAAAAGCTGGCTAATTATTTGTTCACTTTACTTTGTCAGGACAGCTTAACTCTGGAACAACTCCACTGTGGCTTGGTTTTCAACAGGCAGTGTTGAGCAGACATGATATCATATTTCTTATTTTTCTTCATGAGGATGAGGTAGATGCACAGATTTAAGGATGTATTGGTTTAATTGTTGAGACTAAGGTCTGCCATAGCTTGTGCTAGTACTTGTCTGCCTATGTCAGATCCTTTCATGGACACAAAGCAAAGCTGGATGCATCACTGTTACCAGAGGGCAGTAGGGGACTATATCGCTGTTGTACCTTTCACCTGGTCATCATCAGCACTCTGTCTTTCATCTAATTATGCACATACAACAGGCAGCTTTTCTGAGCTCATTGCCTTCCAGCAGACAACCTGTTTCCTTCCAAATCCCCGGTGAAGTGATGACAGGGAAGTGGGATGGCACTCTCCACAAAGTGTTGTCCACTAGAGCGAGAGGTGATATCTGGTATGAGAAAGAGACTCCCATGGGGGCCATTTAAGCAAGTTTTTATATGGAACTCATGAGTGCAAAAACAAAAAGGCAATTGGACTGACAGGTGAGAGACTGCACAATGACGGTATGCCTG
>NW_010336537.1:78458-86456 GCF_000700745.2 Antrostomus carolinensis
AGGTGGCAGGAACACTTAAGGGTGTGTAGTAGCACAAAGGGGAGACCTCTGTCTTTGACTTATTTTAGCTAAATCCATGGGGTTTTGTTTTTGAAATTTACCACTTGATCTTTCTCTGCTAAGGCTCAAAGTAAAATAAGTTTGAGACAGCTAATAACAAAAAAGTGCTTTGGCATGGGCTCCTCATTCAACACTGAAAGGGTACATTAAGGTGAGTAATGCTTGTACCCCAGACTGTTTGTTGTACAGGGCAGGATGCACAATGCAGGATAACATTGTCCAGGCAGACTGGCAAACAAGCCTTTGGAAAATTCATGCTAGAACTGGTACATGCGGTGGACTGGAGGGGACACACATTTGATAATAGAGAAACAAAAAAAAAACAACCCAGGGTTTGTTTGGTACAGGCTACTCAAAACAGTATTACTTGGAGAGATCTTGTGCAATCAACACGAACAATCAGTTCTAGTAATAAGGGTTGTCATAGGTTTCCCTTTCTGACTTTTTACTCCATTTTGAAATGCTTCACACTTAATAAATAAAGGATAAGTATGCATGAGAAGATGAACAAAGGAATAGTAAAACTGCAGGCAGGGTTCATATCTCCTGTTTTCATCCTAGTGAAGTCTGTTAGACTAAGCCATGCAGAGAAAATAATGATGGGATTTTGAAAAACACCTAGAGATGTTAATCACCCAAATGCCATCAGCAGTACTTAAGAAATACTTCCACATGCCACAATTTAAACGAAAAGACCGTCAATATCCACTCAATTAAGCTAGGTCTCCATCAGTCAATATCCACTCAATTAAGCTAGGTCTCCATCACAGTGCTGTTGACCACGAGGGAGGAGATTGTGCTATGTAGATGATAAATAAGAAATTGTTGTTCTTCAGACAAACTATTATATTCCCCCCAGAAAGCAGTAAATTTGGGGCCTTTGAAGATGGAAGTATTTTGTGAGTATGGTATCAGTGGGTTACAGACTGGAAAAAGAGATAATCGTGCTTATCTTTAAGAACATTAAAATAAAAATATTCTGTACCTTACATCTACAGGCTGCATAGGACTACATTTCCAAATGATATTTTTTCTGAGTAAGCCACTGCACTAGCAAGGACTAATTTGCTTAAGTGAGTTAAATGAACAGGTACCTGTTTGTATGTGAAGAGCATATACCAAAAGGAACTCGGGAGTGGAGAGCACTGACATTTCCATACTGAGCCAACACTTCTCAGAGGTAGCCAAGTCTATAGCAGAGCATAAACAAAATTAAAACGATGTTTTCAGGTGGCCAGCACAGCTGCTACCTTTGAGTTTGCCTCTGCCTTTGTCCTCTCTGCTGATTTCATAAAATTTCTTTATATGGCATGACTTCTGATTTATGCCATGTGACAGAGGACCTAATTGGTTTTTCTGAGGTTTAATGTGGCTATTGGCTTGCACATTTGAAAGAGTAAATAAAGCTGGGTGGCACAAAAAAAGCTACCTTGCAGTTTGTTGTCTCAGCTGCCCTTTCTGCAGGGCAGTGGGAAGATTTTCCCAAGAGCAACTGGTCATGCTCTGCGGGGTAAAGTCCCCGGGGTGCCGAGGCTGGGCTGGTTGGGCAGGGCACAGGGTGGCCCCAGGGTGGGAGTGACACCCATCAGGGACTAGACCTTCCGGGGCAAGGGAGACAGAAATAGAGGGAGTCAGTGCTGTGTGGCAGAGAGGAGAGTAGGAGGTGATTTGTTTCATCATAATTTGACTTGCCAGTGGTCTGCATTTTCTGTCTTGAAATATGTCCTCGTGGGAGAGAAAGGAGTAGCTTTGGCTGCTTGTTTGGGGGTTATGCAGCAATGTCCCAAAGCCACCTGGAAGGAAGGTGTGTCAGGTAAGGCAGGTCAGTTTTGGGGAGGCCTCAACAACACTGGCTTTGCCCTTCTTCAAGTTTTAGTTTCACTATCACTATTTTTTCAAAATCGTGAGTTGATGGTTAATTGGTTAAATGCTGCTATTAGAAACTCTCTAGCCACTGGATTTTTAGTGCTCATTTGCGCTGTTGGATGAGTAAAGTTATCGGTTGATTGGAATAGAAAAATGAAATATTTCTGGAGGGCATAACAATAAGTATACATTAGAAGAATAAACAATGACCCAAAGAAATGTACTAGCTGCTAAATGCAGGAATTGAATCCAAATGTTATGGTAAGCTATCCTGTTTTCCAATTTGTTCTGAAGTGCTGCAGGGTAACAGTGTAGAGAGGTTCTTCCTCTCATACGTAGCCCAGAAGTGTTCAGTAGGTTTTGTACAATGAGGTATAAAAAGTGCACAAACCTGCATTCAAACAGCTGTACTGTCCCTTCCAAATACAGAGGGACAGATTGCAGTTATCCTCTCTGCCAGACAGTGAAGGCAGTGAGTGAGGGCAGGTGCAAGTGCAATTGTGTAAGAATAAATCCAGCATCACCTGTGGCCTTCCCACTGGTGACTTAAGAGCTATTGTCACAATCAAATGAAATCACAACTGTGTGTTACCTTTGCGTTGTGTGCTGGGTCCCTTTGTAGACTCTTGCCCATACTTATCAAAAAGCATTTAGAGTGTGAGGACTTAGATGTGTGTTCCTGCAAAACATTCATGGGAATACAAGTGAAGATATCATTTTGTGCAGAAACTGTGTGTTGTAGTTTATTGTAGTTTATTTCTGTGGCATGTTTTAGGCCATAGCATGGTATCTCTGCTCATTTATTGCTGCCTGCTTTGTTTCTCTGATGGATTTTTGCTGATACATCTGTCCACACAATCCTAAGCATCCATAATGGGATTATCTTGGTGGAAAAGAGCAAGTGCATGCTTAAATGTTTACAGAAACATGATTTTTTCTTTTCTTTTACTTTTCATCAGATAGGCTGACCATGTCATTTCAGGATATTTGCAATGCATTTCATAGATTTAAAATTAATGATATGTAATATGAATGCTACTGAAAAGGTAGGCATACCTGAAGGGAGTTGATTGCCCTGTATAAATAAGGTTGCATTAACTATGCCTGGAAAACCAAAGCCAATTAGCAATAATTAGATATCTATGTTCTGTGTGCACGTAGTAGGAAGAAACAGCAATTTTATGATGTTCGCAAAGAGACTGGGAATGACAAACTTACTTCTAGTTGTGACTCAATATGTGTCAACTCCAAAGCCATTGCGGGTCCCTCAGACAGTGCAAGTCATCATCCTCCTTGCCTTTTTCCTGCTTTGCATCTACAGGGCAGTTCAATACTGTGATTTTTATTTTTATTTTTTCACCACAAATAATGTTTTGAATTTCAAAAGGTTTTGCTTTGAAAGTGCTATCACCTTCTTTGTTTTTGCTTTTTGCATATGTTCCATGATTTTGCTGGCAGGGAAATTCATACACAGCAAGTTTCAAATAATTAGGGAATATTAATAGAGAGTGAATTTCAAATTAGTATATATGGCATTTCACACAATCTATTCTAAGTCATATGCTTTTCTACTCATGAGCTAGTAATGTACTGTGTAATTTATGATGTATGTCAAATGGGCTACTTCCCAGATTTTAAGTATCAGCTCATAAATTGTGAATACTCAAATTCACAAATATTATTTCTAGAAATTAATTAAAATTAATAATAGATCTGTGTTCTGATTGTTGACCTCTGGTGCCAAAGACTACTCATATGGAAGAAGAAACATTTTTTTTCTGTAAATTGCTCTAATAGATACTCTGACTACAAACTGGAATATTAAGCTCAAATTAGGTATTGAGTATCAAGCACTGGGAAGGTAGGAAGCTGCATTGTTTGTTTTGCACTGTAGTGACAAGCATGCCACTTCTATAAATTTAGTTCCAGCAGTCAACTGCATTGAAGAAGCACTACATTTTCCATGGAAACATAACTGCTTTCTGGAATGTAGTAGCAGAATAGCTCTATGCTAATTAAACAAATGCAGGAATTCACATATAAATGACTGCACATGAGCTTTCATTTATGTGTATTGATATATGATTATGTAAACCCTTGAGATTTTTCAAAATTCTCATCTTCACCCAAAAAAGTCAAAGGTAAAAGTATATGTTCTTTTTTCCATCTGCAAACTCAGATATCCCTTAATGATTGGTCTTATAAATCAGAAAGCAACTTTCTTCAGGAAATTGGTTTGCTGCGTTACTAAAACATAGCTGAGGACGCCTTGCTCAGGAGGAGCCCTGGTTTTTGATTTTGTGCAAGTAGTGCCATTTGTGTTGGGAGAAACTATTCACTCGGCTAAGAACTACCTCTGCGATATGAATCAATGGAGCAGGATTTTTTTTATAACTTTGTTTATATCAAACACATGATGTGATTGAAAAACAGAACTAGACTCTCCTTGTCTGAGACTTCTTATCATTAAAGAGGTTAAATGCATGGCTAACATAAAGCATGTGTGCAAGTCCTTTGAATTGACTTCAGTCTGTTCATGGATTGTTCAGTCTGTTCATGGGTTGTTTCCCTTATCTGTAAGATGGGGAGAAAAATAGACCTTGACACTGTTTCAAAGGAGTGCGAGCGATGGCTCTGAATCATTATTTGCGAGCTGTTTGGAGGAGCTTTGGTGACAGGATGTTGAGAAGTGCAAAGTGCTGCAGAGTTATGTTTGTTGTTCCCTTAATGCTCATGGAAGCAACTGCGGGAGGTTTTCAGGCTCAGATCTGCTTCTCTGTTAATTTCTCTGTTTATCTTTCTTAGAGCTATCTTTGATAGCTTTTTCCTCACTGCCTACTTGTTTTCTGACCCTAAGATATGCTTAGGCAGGTGATTTTTGCACTCTGTGGGGTCTACAAGTTTCATCTGTGCTTAAACACTCATCCTGATGAACACGGTTTCATTTGACATAAATGAAGCCCTAATTACCCTTGTTTCTATCATGTTTTTCTAGTGTTTTTGTCTGATGCTTGGTTTTGGGGAATGTGTATGAGTTTCCCTCACAACTTACAGAGCAGGTTGCAGGAGACAGTCGTAGTTGACATAAGCTTCAAAAAGAGATGAAAAAGGGCAGAGACAGGGAATAGAGGGTTCATGTCTTTGTTTCCCGTTACTCATGGCAGTGCTACAGCTGTAGCCACTCTGCAAAACAGTTGCATAGCAAGATGAAAGCAGCTAAAGCACTTCCATGAAACAGAAGCAGATCCTGAATTCAGCCTACAGTCGCTTAAATGAGCAGTGAGATTTTTGCACAGGAGAGGTGTGATTGTGAGGAGGAAAAAATTGAATCTGAAGGCAAACTATAGACATTTTAATATGGATACAGAGTACCAAAGGTGAGGGGAGGGGGGGAAATAAATTAGCCTGCTCTGTTGTTTTAGTCTCTCTGTGCTGTAAGGAGACTTCATTGTTCCTCTGGACTTGAAAGGAGTTCTTAGCTCACCTAATGGAGTTGAACTTTGTCTCTAAAAGTATATATAGATCAAAGATTTACTTGATAGTGGCCATTAGCACTTTCCAGTATAAGAAAAAATGATCTTCAGCTTTTTTCAGAATAAACCAGAGGACACACTTTGACTAGTCTATTATTATGGATATATGCATTTGCTACCCAGCAATTTGTTTGAGCTTTTTGTTGCTGTTTGTTTGGTTTTTTTTAAGGATAGTTTAGGTCTTCAGCTGGTAGGTGCACTTTGTTAATTTCAGCAACTGAACATGTAGCTCAATGTTTTTTTATTTATTTGGATGCAAAACAGAGGGGTTTTTTGTTTGTGTTCTTTTTTATCTTTTTTTTTTTTTTTTTTTCTCTTTAAGACAAAAGCCCTGGGGACCCAGCGAAAAAAAGTAATCATATAATGTTTTCTGGTACTGCATGGTTTAATTATATTTATAATTTGTTAGTCATTCTGTTTCTTACTAGAAGTAGCTCTTGTTTCAGGATTACACAAAATCTACTGGGGATAGAGAAATGAAATATTTACAGAAGCAGACATCTTTCTTCAGTTACTTTACTGGATTAAAGAAGAAAAATTGTGGATCCAAAAGGAAAATTAAAGAAATGCTTATTTGTTCTTCAGATAATATATTAGCACTATTCCATTATGTGTGTTTATCTCCAATCTGTATGACTCAAAAGATTTGAATATAATAAATCTCTGGCACACCAAAACCAAGAAGTGATAAAGAAAACATTGTTCTAATTTAATGTATTTGACAAATTATCTGAAAGACAAAAAAATTACTACATGTATTGTTTTCCTTTTCCAATGCAGAAAAAGCCCATAACCTTATCAGATTATGGTTCCTTAGCATTCCAAACTTTGGTCATAATTAAAACAGTCTGAGTATCACTATTTTTTTTTTTTCGCTTGTTTCAGAACAGAGTTGAACTTGATTTCTGTTATATCAAGGATAAAAACAGATAAAGTCTTTACTATTCAAGGCTTTACAACTGAATTGAAATGGTGCTTTACCTAAGAACAGCAAGACTGATGTACTGCCTATTTCTACTAGTGCACTTCTGTGATTTTACTGTATTTGGTGCAGCTTTTGCAGTATTTTAGTTGAAAGTATCAGTGAAAGTATTAATCCCCTCATAACAAAGGGAGAGTTTATTTACACAAATAATTTTGAAAGATTAAGGTTAAAGAAATTAATTGGAATTGACATGGTCAGACTAAGTGAAAAAAAAAAATGAAATCCCACAACAGTAAATCTCTTCTTAGTGAGATTTTTATTTGAAACATCCATTATCTGCAGAGAAGCTGTATCAAGTGTGTTCAAGGCCTATATTTTGTGATTGATAAAAAAAAAAAACATGGAAAAAAAAAAACAAAACGGGCAAGGAAGCTTAAACATGATTTTAAAAATTGTTCCATTAAATCAAAAAAACCACTTAGGACATAAAGGGACACACATGAGGCATTAGGGATAATTGCAGTGCATCTGCTGTGTATAACTGTAACAATAAGACTAGTGTAGCCAAAGCAGTCACCACTGAAATGGCTGAAATTTGGTGAATGCAACTTGCACACAGAGGATTAAAAAAACAGCTAACAAAATTTCACTTCTCCAAATAGCCTTGCGCATTCTGACACAGGTTTGCAACAAATCTGGGCCTATATTTAATCTGATCTGTCAGATGCCTCAATGAGTTAGGAGATCAGTTTTCTAACCCAAATAGAACTGTAAGAGTATCTATAAATGTCCCAATTGAATGAAGTGGCAAACTAAAAAATCAAAATCAAATTAAGTCAATCAGTAGTTTAGTGTTTTAGTTAAAATGACCAGTTTAGTTGTTTGACATATTTCTTGCTAATTTGTGCAATTTTGAGTTTTCTGTCTTGTATATTGGCTGTTAGGCTGCACATATTGAAAGACTTTTCGGCCTATGGTCACATGCAGAGTGGTGGTCAAAATACATCTTTTGACTAGTCCACTATCTTGGGATTTTTAAAAAAGGAGCTATTTCTACCAAGGTAATGGAGAGAACCACATTTCTTCATATCCCTTAGATTTGGCCTGGATGGGATGAAGGAAGTAGCTTATCACTATAAATTAAGTGGAGAAAAAATGCATTCAAAATAACTACTTTAAACCAGGCTGAATAAAGTACCAGATGCCTAAAACAGACATCTTCCTAGTGTGATTTAGGACAAAACACAATAATAATAAAAAACTCTGAAAATAGCCCTTATCTGAGCCATTTAGACACAAGCAGTGCTTATGACATAGTTACAATAGTCAGAGAAGATCCTGTGTGCCTGTAGTCACTTCACATCTTAATAGAAGAGTCCTTGATCCTCTCTTTCTCATAAAGTATGTCACAGCCTACCTTGCAATGCACTTGCTAAAGAGGAGGAAAGAAAAGATAAACTACAAACACCAGTGGATGCTTCCTGTCTTTCTGGTATGGTTATATCTCAACCTGTGACTCCAGAATAAAGGAGATGAGAAGGGCAGTGTAGATGAGGAGTGCTGGAACGTACAATCAGTTGACTTTATGTTTTTGTTCCCTAGGGTTACCAAACC